>NC_089786.1:4505000-4512500 GCF_040412425.1 Macrobrachium rosenbergii | reverse complement strand
AGCCATTAAGGAATAAAAAGATGTTTCAAAATACAAATGGAAAATTAATTTGTGAATTTCACAACTTAAGCAGTCATCACGGATTACAAAAATCTTAAAAAATATTGTAAATTAATTTGAAAATCCTCCATCCCTTCTAGTAGGCATCCTGTTTCCTATTTTTCCTGTTTTCCATTTCAAATGTTCCCTTCATCCTATCCTGTTTGTGTACACGAGCACACGAACCATGCCTCTGTTATACATAAATCTTACGAATTTATGAATAATGCCAGGGCTACTTTAAATAATGACTCTCTTTACTAATTCACCTAATTAGCCTCCGCAATGTCAAACAGATGAGGTGCTGTTGTTTTATTGGTAAAGGAAAATTATCATCGAATTTCGACTTTACCATTATGATCTTATCATCAGAATTGCTTTAGCCTTCATAATCCAGACGTCAGGTTTGATATATATATATATATATATATATATATATATATATATATATATATATATATATATATATATATATATATATATAGATATATGTTATATTATATAGATATTTATATTATTTATTTATATATTTATAAATTTATTTATATATTTACATATATGTAATATATATGAATGTATATAATATATACATACATATATATTTTATATATTATATACAAATATTTATATATTTATATTATATATATATACTCGTATATACATGTATATATGTGTGTGTATATATAGGTATAAATATAATATACACATACTTGTACAAATACACATTATACATAATATGTATATATATATATTATATTATATATACATATATACACGTACACACAATTCAAGCAACCATCCCCGCAAAGCTACGCATATCAAGGAAAATACCACGTCTGTCTGTAAACGTGGGCACGATCCGAGAGACGACAGCCATCACATAATGCGAGAGAGCATAATGTTTATCGTAGCCAATGTCTGCTCTGCTAAGTAATATACCTGGAGCTACATCACATCAACGCACGTTTCGAAAAATCACAGGAGGTGGTGAAGCCTACTTCGCATCCCGTACGGCCTTTTTTTTTGTTTTGGTTATTTGAACTCGGGTATTACTGAGCGCCAAAGTTAATGTTCGTGGAGCGAGACTTACCAAGGCAAGTGTCAACAACAATAGTAAATTCGTAACATGTCTGTATTGTGATTAATACAGTTTATGTAATCCTTGTGGCACGAGGCACCAACATTATTTATATATATATATATATATATATATATATATATATATATATATATATATATATATATATATATATATATATATATATATATATATATATATATATATATATATTTATATTTATATATATATATTTATATGTATATATATATATATATATATATATATATAAAATATATATATATTTATATATATAAATATATATATATATATATATATATATATATATATATATATATATATATTTACATAATAATATGTACTCGTATATATAGCGTGTGCGGGCGCTCGATGTGCACTACATAAAAATTTACTTAAGCCGCAAGGCAGACAGGAACACTACCTGACCACTTCTGCATCCTCTAGTAAGAAACTTTCAATCGCCCTCGGCTGCGTTCAAACGAAAACCTCCGACATAATTTTTAGATAAAGAGCTTCAGTACTCCCTCAAGTCGTTTCCTAATTTGCAACGCCGTCAAAAAAAAAAAAAAAAAACATTATCCTTCGCTTTACAATTTCAGTATTTAGCATCGGGGACTGACTATCCCCTCTTCAAAATCCACACGGCAAACAAAGTGACAATTATATTTCTCCGAGAGTAAAAAATGATCCGCCTACTTCTGGTGTATCTCATCACAGGGTCTTGAGCCCACGCGGAAAAAAAAAAAAAACTACTTCCGGCATAGCTTAAATCTTGAGCCTTTGTGACGTCACCGAGCAAAAGTAAACAGCAACCTTCATCCTTACGCCCTGATACAATATGGCTGAAAGGCTTCCGTAAACGGAAGGTAAAGCGGACTACGTAAAAGGTAACGAGAGAGAGAGAGAGAGAGAGAGAGAGAGAGAGAGAGAGAGAGAGAGATACAACCGGTTTCGAGTTGAAGAGGGAGTGTGTTGTGCAGGGCGGTCTGTAGGGCTACATTCTATGAAAACAAAGCTAATTTAAGGAGGAATGTACACTAACATTTGAAAAAGGACGAGAGAGGGGAGTGGGGTGGGGTGGGGCTAAGATTGGATAGAGGGGGGGAGGGAAGAAATTGTGCATGTGAACACGAATGAACTTCGTTTATATTATAAGGCAAATCAATAATGAAAAAAAAAAAAATGTCCAAAGTCATCGTTGCGGAACCATCGTATCTAAGTCAAACAAAATTAACAGGGAAAAACTTGCACGATAAAATCTTTTAAGCATACTGAAGACTGTCCGTTTCATTTTCTATCTCGCCTTGTCAAGTTCCCGCGACGAGTAAAACAAAATCTGTCATCATTACTGAACAATACTGGAACCGAGAGCATTTTTTACTGCCCACATCGCCAAAAGGATATTTGCCCAACGCCAAGCTTCCTCAACCTGCAACTGCAACTGCAACCTCCTACCGCTAATAACACATACGTGGCTTACGCTACTCCCTAGAATATTATGCTACATTTATAAAGGAACGCGTCTTTGCTGAAGGCATTTTCTCTAGAAGAGGTATGACGTTCGGTTCGCAAAAAAAATGATGTAGGGTTATTTTTTTCTTACTGAGAACATTACAATAAAAATGTGATTTGTGCAGCTCAGAATGCGATAAAATATTTAAATTAAGAGTCAGCCACTCAGTCAGCCTCTCTCTCTCTCTCTCTCTCTCTCTCTCTCTCTCTCTCTCTCTCTCTCGATCTGGATCAAGTAAGGCTTCACTCTTAATCCCTGTCCTAGAATTCAGCCCTTCAGCCCATCCTCACCAAAAGCACCATCACACGTTCGAGAGGAGCCGTTATTAATCTTATTATCGCCTTTGACAGCCAGGCAACGGTCAAGCAACGGTCAAGAACGTCCGGACAAGCAGAGAGCCCCAAAAAGGTAAAGCGCACGCGCGCTCAAACACACGTGTGCGACGGTTGGAAGGAAAGGAACCTTGCAGTGGCTGCTGTGGCTCTGCTCCTCTACTGCTCTGCTCTGCTCTTGCTTGTTCACTTTGCTTACTCCTCCTCCTCCTCATCTCCCTCCTTCATCCTCACACTACATTATTCCTTGTGTTTGTTGTCCAAGGGCACGAGGGGAGGAGAGAGAGAGAGAGAGAGTTTCCAAGGGTGTCCTAGAAGGAGCGGAGGGGGGGAGGGAGGGGGAGAGATCCTAGATGCAGTCCCACGCTTATTCAGTAAGAGTTGCGGTCAGTGCGTGGACGGTAGGGAATGCTATAGGAAGAGATGGTTTAGAGGGGGGAAGGGGAGGGGGTAACGGACAGGGTGGGGCTCTGGATGGGAGGAGTGGGGGAAAGTTCTTTTGCATTCCTCCTGTTGCTTTTCAACTATTCGGTTGCAACAATTCTTAGCTCTGCATCCAATGCACATCACTGACCGAAGAAGCTCTTCCGGGTGACGCGCTGGTTCTTGTCATTATAATAGTTAATCGTAGAAGTAACTGTATCAATATTTATTTATCGCGTTCCATTTGTAGTTTATCTCGCCCTAGCGTCTGAACTCATTTACTCTGTTGCGTTTGAAGTTTATCAATGCACCGCGTTATCCTTGCAACTTTGGGAAACTCAGGGCCCTACATTCTACAGTAACTACTTTCTCTCTCTCTCTCTCTCTCCAAGAAGCTTTTAATCTTACAATAATTTCAGCTATATATTCTTCCATAGTCGTTTCCTTTACCTCAACGTGTAAAAAGGCAAGCAAGCGATCTTATTTATACAAATGATTTTTTTTTATTACATCATAAGGTCAACGGTATTAGGAAAATGACGCATTCTTCCGCTTCTCTCTACACACTCTAAGCGTGTCCCATTTATCCGAGTTTCCTTCGAATACTACATTCAATCGTCCTTCACCTTTTGATTCTTCTCTTCCCCTTTTTCCTGTCGTCATCGCTGCACCCTCCTCCTCCTTCTCCTCCTCCTCTTCCTCCTCGGTGTGTTGCCTCCCACCATCATCATCATCATCCTGCTCACCCCTCCTTGCCTCATTTCCATTCTCCCTCCCTCCCCACAGGCACCAAGGGGGCTAAGCCCATGCTAAGACTGCTTTTACAATCGCATTTGCTTCTTTCCTCACCCCCTCACTCAGTCCACGTTCCTCCTTTTCTCACCTATCGAATCCTCTTCAGACTGTATGCACACACGCACGCACGCACGCACGCACACACACACACACACACACACGCACACACACACAAACACACGCTCTTCCACCACTCAGACCTTTTCCCCCGCGCTAGAAATTCTTTGCTTTTCGCCTATCTGATTTTTCATGTTTGCTTATCTACTACAATCGTTGGCTTGTTTTTTTTTTTTCTTCTATTCTATTCTACTGTATTCCTCTTAGCCGCAAGCAAGACTTCTTCTCTTCGTCCCTGCATTTGCTGTACATCTCCGTGTTGTAGCGTTCATTATTATTATTATTATTATTATTATTACTATTATTATTATTATTATTAATCAGTAGACGAAACCTATTCATATGGAACAAGCCCATTAAAGGGGCCACTGACTTGAGATTCAAGCTTCCAAAGAATATGGTGTTCATTGGGAATAAGCAAGAGAAAGTAAAGGGAGGGACAGAAAAAAGAAAAAGAAAAAATAAATGGATAAATAGGTAAAAAAAAAAAGTATTAAAATGCAAGAAGAATAGTATTAGGGTAGTAATGCATCGCATTTACATCTCCGCGTTATAGCATTTTGTTAGCAGCGCCAATAGGAATGTGTAAAAATAAATATTCTACTAATAACAAATACCGACTTTGAGTAGAATCGATATCCTGAGGACGCATGCGCACGAGTAAGCTGGACATCTTCGCTTAAACGAAAACTGGACATGTTGAAGTATAGAACAGGGCGAATTTTGACAAAGAATTTTGTATATTTACTTTTAGCAGCTATTATACAAGAGCAAAACCTTTGTTTCCATGACGCCACATTCACAGGAACTAATCACTCATTCCATTAAGAACCCATTTTTATGACTTCAGTAAGTAATAAACCTGAAACCTATATATGCTAGTTTAACGGGATAATACGCTTTGAAAATATAAAGCACCACCTAGGACGCCACAGAGAGAGAGAGAGAGAGAGAGAGAGAGAGAGAGAGAGAGAGAGAGAGAGAGAGAGAGAGCCCCGAAGGCAGCTATTCCACGGAGGGGATCTGTTCACTCGAGCTAATCACATCTTACGGTTGAATATTGATTTTCCTTGATAAAAGCAGCGGAGAAAGATGCTCATATTTCAAGACACCGTCAGTGAATGTGATGAAAGGTATCTGGGATTAATCATTACTATGAGTAGTTACGGTATCGTCTTTCCTATTTTTAACTTTACGTTATAAATAATTCCTTTAACTACCATTTCACTTGCTTTTATATAATGTTCTTCGTCAGGTTTAAGCCCATTACGGATAGCTATGAGAGAAATAAATCCGCTGCTAAATTATCTATACAGTAATGTATCACACACCTGTAAGGTGTTCACGTCTAAATTAAGGAATTTATACAGATGAGAATGAACACCTGAAATTATTTCCCCGTTCTTTAAATTTCTTCTTTCAAGAAAGTTAGGAGCGCATTTTTCTTCGATTCCTTTCCACGAACCTATAATTCTTCTCAGGCACGTTTTCCGTTCGTCTTCCCCCGTGGTTTTCCAATGGTTGCCCTGTTTAATTGAGAGCTGTTCTTTCTGTATTTTCCTTTACCTCCTCTTACTTCTTCCTCATGAGCACAATATTCTTTGGAAGCTTGAATTTCAAGTCAGTGGCCCCTCTGGTGGGCTTGTTCCATACGAAAGGGGTTCATCTTCTAATAATAATAATAATAATAATAATAATAATAATAATAATAATAATAATAATAATAATAATATTATTATTATTATTATTATTATTATTATTATTATTATTATTATTATTATTATTATTATTGTGCTGTTCCATGAAAAAAATTGTGCAAGACCGTGGGATCTATAGTTTCCTGTACTGATCAGAAACTTCACATCGTCCGGTGTCTGAAACTGAGTCACGATACCTGCCTTTGAACTACATGTTGGCTTTAGGGTCCATCAGGATTTAGGATAGTCAATGTAAAAAATATTAAAAAACCAATCTTATTTCAGACATACCATCCTCATAACCTAGACAGAAAAAAAAAATCCACAAGAAACAAGCGTTTTTCTATAGATTTCTATAGATGTCACAAGACATGGATGCTTGTAGACGCTGTATTGAACTGAGGTTAGGTCCTGCTTTTTAGTTTTCGGCAGAAAAAAACTACTGAGATGGCTTTGTCCGTCCGTCCGCACTTTTTCTGTCCTCACTCAGATCTTAAAAACTACTGAGGCTAGAGGGCTGCGAATTGGTATGTTGATCATCCATCGTCCAATCATCAAACATACGAAATTGTAGCTCTCTAGCCTCGGCAGTTTTTGTTTTATTTAAGGTTCAAGTTAGCCATGATCATGCGTCTGGCATCGCTATAGACGCTAACAACACAGGCCACCAACTGAAAGTTTCATGGGCTGCGGCTGAGAGTTTCATACAGCATTATAAGCTGTACAGAAAACTCGATTGCGCCGAAGAAACTTCGGCACCGTTTTTATTTTTTCCTTTCCTTTCCTACATCCTTCGTAAGAACACTTGTTGGTCGAGCTTTCTTTCACATAAAGTTAAAGCAAATCTTTAAGTGGATCCCAAGTGCGAATCATACAGCTATCTTAATTCGAGATTTCAGCAGCCTGCGACCGCTCTACTTATCTCAATATCGAATCTTAAAATTTTGTATTGACAGGACCCAAGACGAGCGCTAGCGTAACGCCTAAGAAAATAAAAACAAAAATGAGGTTAATGACCTTTACAGCCCAAGAGGAAAGCCCACCTAACTCTGGGATAGGTTTTCCACAGAACTCGTATGATACAGACGTCGCTTGAGCATGAAATGTTAATGAAGTGTAAAAATTCCAATCTCTTCGCTAGATATTCACAGAGACAAAACCAATGCACAAAATACATCAAGGTTCGTGTGCAGAATTACCAACACAATCGGAAACCATCAAATTTCACGTGCCTTAAGAAATTAACGAGACCACCCAAGAGTTTTCGAAAAAAGCAAAGATGAAAGCGGTGGGTGTTTGTTAAGGGTGCAATCGTCTGCAGCGGGGGGACAAGAACTTCATCAGCTTGTCAGAAGGATACTAGTGAGAAACGGTAAGATGATAAAGAGAGCTAGGGAAGACAATAAATGGCTTAGGGACAAAATTAAAAAGGCCTCAACGTCACGACTGACGATGCTGGAAGCCACTGGTACAAAAATTGCTAAA
>NC_089786.1:4410000-4500000 GCF_040412425.1 Macrobrachium rosenbergii | reverse complement strand
ACGGACGGTTGCACCCAAAATAACGCTCGGCCGAAAATGTTCCCATGACCCCTGGCTTCATAAATCCTAATTAACAGAGCCAAAAACAAAGTGAAGTACCGAGGTACATAGCCGCAAAAGATCATCACAGACAGAGCAGCGCCAAGGTTCTGCTCTTATTCATAACAAAAACAAAAAAAAAACCTACTGTTGTCGCATCAAGGTATGATAATTGTATCCACGGGTCACAGCCACGAACCAGACTGGCCAAACTATCTCGAATTTATGGTAAGTTTGCCTAAAAAGAGACTACGAGCATTTAAGAGACTCCAGTTTATTTCTGGACTCAGCAGCAGTCAGCCGCAGCAGGCACGGCTCACTGGTGCAAACTTTTGCGAGGAGAAAAATTTCGAAACGGCAAAATTCCACGAAGATAATTGTAACGAAAAGGAAGGATGCACGTTAAACGAGGAAGGAAAGAGGCGAAACGTAAGGGTGAGAAGAGCGAAACATAATGAAGGATGAGAAAAGGCGAAATGGAAAGTGAGGTAAACTGAAAACTGAAACATAAAAATGGCCATTTGAGACCAGATTGCATTAAAGGAACCTTGATATGAAAGAGCAGATAGAAATGTGAATTAAGATTGGGAAATATGCACGACTTCGAGAGAGAGAGAGAGAGAGAGAGAGAGAGAGAGAGAGAGAGAGAGAGAGAGAGAGAGAGAGAGAGAGAGTTAAAAAAATGGCTGTGTATGTTTGTGTGTGTAGGCTATGTTTACAGTTGCTTTCATGTTCAGGACTAACTTACTTGACATTTCATACAAGGGCTGCAGAAGAGTTACAAGAAGTCATTTCCGAAGTACTTTGCATGAATATTGCTTGTTTACCAAAGTACTTTAATAATAATAATAATAATAATAATAATAATAATAATAATAATAATAATAATAATAATAATAATAATAATAGCAGCTTTTATAAATTGGACAACCTGCCTCAACAGCGTAACAATCCACATTAACAAATTTTTTCTGCGATAAAAATGTGAAAAAGAAACGTCTGATTAACAACGTACTTAGCCCGACGACTGTGATGACAGTGATGACCGTGTATTCGATGGAAGTTTACTCTAAAAACAAATCCATCGAAAATGGAGTGACAGAATTAAAAACAAAACCCCCCCCAACCCAAAAAAATAAGTGAAATACGTCGCACATGCAATCCATTTCTTCTAAAATCGAAGGAAAAGTGCAAAGATAAAATATATAAGAGAAAAAGCAAAATTAATTCGCTCAGAGGCAAAATTTTGACAAATTTCATTGGCCGTCACGGAACGCGGCCAGATTCCATGTTGTCGCCTAGGGTGAAGAATCAGGGTTCATTTCGAAATTTCATCCCCACAGCTCATATTTCCCGAATGGCGCTCTAAGCATCCCTCCTCCAAATGACACGAATATTTCACTTGGCAATTACTTGGAATCGGCGACGTTAAACTGTTGAGAGCAAATGACGGCGTGACACCCACCCGAAGTGCATCAGTGCCGCACAGCTTAAATCTCACGGCGTCATTCGAGCTCTTATTCAAGAGTCCCAGTTAATGTTCTTTGTACTACGCCCTGTCATTAAAATCTCATAATTACAGCACTAAGCCTGGAATACCTACGATTATATGGGAAAGGGAGGGCGCGCCTGTAATGACCTGTTTTGGCCATAGCGTTGATGACCACATTCAAAACCTCTCTCTCTCTCTCTCTCTCTCTCTCTCTCTCTCTCTCTCTCTCTCTCTCTCTCTCTCTCAGAACCTGCAGCAACAAAAACAGGACTTTGATAATTCTCCACGACGAAGATAATTCGGCCAAGTCCCTGGTTTCTTGCAAAGATGAGGTCCTATCTCTCGCTATACTCTTGGTCGCCACTTTTAAAAGATTCTTTTTTAGTGGTTATAACTCGACCTAAAGTGAGAAAAATATAGAGCCCATCGCTGTACTAAGTAGATTCTAGTTTGTTAATGCGGGAAGAAAACAAGAAAATAAAATATGAAAAAAAATCCAGGGACATAAATACCTGCTGCTTTCATGGCCATTAGGACAATGAAGGTATATTATATACCAAGAGACTAACTACTATCTTCCATGCATTAGACCTCGTACAAGGTGTGTGCTTGCAAAAAATTATCTTTATAGCGAAATACTGCAAACAATGCTAAAATTATCAAGAGCTACATATAAGTGAAATAATCACCCAAAGCTATTTGATATCTTCATGGAGGGGATAACAAGTGAAGTCAGAGAAATGATACGGCACTAGAGCCACTCTGAGGGATACGAAAAGTGGTTGCGACTTGAGTAAGGAGTAGCTGAAGTTTGCTGACGACGAAGTGCTAATTGGTCATGATGAGGAGAAGCTAGAGACTCGTGAAAGAATTTGGACATTTTTAAGGGGGGGCAAAAGTTGAACGTGAAAATTTGCCGGAGTAAAATCATGAGGGTAATTTGAAGCCAGAGAGAAGGAGCACTAAGCGTTAGGAATGGATGATGAGAAAAAGGTGACAGATTCATTAAGGTATTTGACAGCAAATTTAATGGATGACGGCAGGACAAGAAGAAAGGTAATCACAGTGAGGCAAGAGAGTTAACGGGCGCCCAGGAAAATGTTTGGGAGGAAAGACGCGTTTCTATGGAAGCAAAAGCTGGAATATATACAGGGACAAGGTCAGCTCTCCTTACTGGGAGAGAAGTGAGGGTGCGGAATACAATATCATGAAAAATTGGTTAGAAGAGCTATTAAAACTGGAAGAACCTAATGCCCAGCAAGAAAAAAGAATCCATGATAGAAGGTGATTGGTGCACTTTGTGTGTTTGGGTGCTTGTGTGTGCAAGAGGGGGCCGTTTCGAGTATTCATTGTACGTATGTGAAATAATTAATAATTAATAAATAAATACTAAATATACATATACATACATATGTGTATATATATGTATATATGTATATATAATATATTTAGTATTTTTATATTTATTTATTTATTTCCAAATCATCGGCTCCTACACATACCAACACTGAAAACTCGAAACCCCCTTCTTACACACACAAGCACAAACATACATATATACATATATATATATATATATATATATATATATATATATATATATATATATATATATATATATATATATATATATATATATATATATATATAGTACAAAAGACATAGCATTCCTTAAGTTCTTCAGATATAAACAACAAAGATGTTGCACAAACAAATTTTATATATACTTCAATGCATGGCAGCCATTCTTAGAGCATGCACATTCGAAGGTCAAAAAAATGTTCAACCACAAAAACATTACAGGCTTTAAAAAAAATCAGCAAAGGCTGAAGCTGAAGAGAGACAGACCAATTGGAATGGCTTAAAATACAAGTTTCGCTATGAATGACAAAGAACGTATATGAAATACATGCTGTAGACAATCTAAAATTTTGAAAACCCACTAACTATCAGCTTTGTAAACCAACTTTTTCCTCTTAAGACCTGAAGGTTCTACTGACGCTCAGAAAGGAAATGAAAGAAAGGCGCATGACATTAATAAGACGAACAAAAAAACTACTTACTGAAGTAGAACACAGTGGCGAATTCTCTTCGAAATATAAACTGAGGAGCAGTTTTGTCTAGATAAAGAATACTACATTATTTTGACAAATGGAAGGTTTTTTTTGTGGAAAATTAGTATTCATAATGAGAAGAAACAAAATATCAGTATACACATGCTTCTTATTTCTACTGATTACAACCTGGTAGCTAACTACTGAATATGAATCATATAAAACATGTCACTAAGAACCATTATATCTTTCATAAGTTAGTTCTAAAAGAGACTAATTACGAAGTAGCTTTGCTGTCGAGGGATTTCTTAAGTGCCCTCCACTGTTCCATCTTCCTAGCCTATTAAAGGTTAAATTTTGGTTCCTCTGAAGAACAAGACCAGTTCAGTAATCAGCCAGAACTTAAAACATGATTGATTAATTTTTACTGACAACGCTGATTTAAACAACCAACAATAATACGACAGAAATTCAGTGTTCTCTTGAACACTACGAACAGAAACTGCATCACCATAAACCAAAAAAATTTGTGAAAACACATTAGATCATCAGCCTTTAAAACTGTTTGACAGTGAGTAAACGTACTGAACTTTCTATTCCTATGACAAAACATACAGAAATTGTATATCCTCAGAATGGCACCTTCGCAAAATTGAAGGAAATCCTCAAACTCTCTCACATACCTCGACTCGTAATGTGTTTGGATATACGCAAGGCGATTCAGGTCATCTTTGTCATCCTAACATCAGGAACCAGAAACGGTCATCCAAGAGGCCTTAGTTCTAGAGATGCTATACTTTCTTCCACTGCAAGCACAAAATTAGTTATAGTTTCCTCAGCAAAATTTGTTTGGCTAGTCCTGTGTTAAAACTCTTTTGAACAAGAGAAATAGAAAGTCCTATTTCTGTGGTTTCATGCTGCAAGAGCAAAAGGAAAACAAGTAAAAAATGCGCCGAAGTTTCTTCGGCCCAATCGAGTTTTCTGTACAGCGTATAATGCTGTATGAAACTCTCAGCCACGGCCCATGAAACTCTCACCTGCAGCCCATGAAACTTTCAGCCACGGCCCGGTGGTGGCATGTGCTATTGGTACCTATGGCGGTGCCAGACGCGCGATCATGACAAACTTTAACCTTTAATAAAATTAAAACTACTGAGGCTAGGGGCTGTAATTTGGTATGTTTGATGATTGGAGGGTGGATGATCAACACACCAATTTGCAACCCTCCAGCCTCAGTAGTTTTTAAGAACTGAGGGCGGACAGAAAAAGTGCGGACGGACAGACAAATAGCCATCTCTATAGTTTAATTTTACAGAAGACTAAAACTCGAAAATTAAGAATAGCCGCGTGGTAATTAAGCCATTCAGGACAGTATGAAGCACCTGTAATGCCTCATGGAAAGACACCTCAGGACAACTTGCAATGTACAAGACTGGATCACGCCATTTTAAAACAGTTCGGTCATATAAAAAGAAAGGAGAATAGACAGTTGGTTTTAAAAAAAATGTATAATTCGGAGGAGCCTAGGTTCAGCAGAAGAGGAAAACCATGAAAATGCTGAATAGATGATGTGGAAGAACTTAGAGAGAGAGAGAGAGAGAGAGAGAGAGAGAGAGAGAGAGAGAGAGAGAGAGAGAGAGAGAGAGAGAAATCACTAAGGTCGAGATATGGTCCGCTGATTTGCTTCCTCAAATTTCAAGGAATAAAATTTATCTGTCATTTTAGTCACATCATCTGCAAGGTTTGATTTAGCAAAATTTTACAGTGTGTATACTGTGCATGAAACTATATATGCTGGCCTCATACTTCATAACAAAACTGTATCATGGCTACAATAAACTTTTACGGGCAACAGCAGACAGCAGACTTGATAGAAAAGAGAGGGTATCTAGAGATGCGGGGAGGGATAGGTCAACAGTTACTGTTTCAATGACCTTTGATTTGATTCTGACTAAAATGGAAAGAAAAGAGAGGTCATCCCAAACTTGAAGTATCAGTTAACAACATTGCGAACTTCGACTTCAACACAAAATGACTATTTAGACGCAGATTTTCACATCTGAACTGTGTCATCTCAAAAAAGTTTTGAAGCCTTTACAAGCTCAAAATTGCTTGCGGAAAAGAAAAACTGCCTGGGCTGAACGATCATCATTCACAGTAAACAAATTATGAGTTAATACTCGAAGAAAAAAGCAATTAGAAATTATATACGAACACAAAAAGATAGACGAGGTCAATCGTACGAAATACGGACGTATGACTAAATCTGCTTCGTTGTGATGATGAAATTTTAATCGAAAAGACCCACTGCGCAAAATCTTGGTCCGCCCCGATTCGAAAAGGATGACAAATGAAAGCATTCGAGTAGTTCAACCCTTCCTCCGTAACTTCCTGCTCGTTAAATTATGCCTCCTTCCGTAATTTACAGAACGGTTTTGAAATTGTATCACTTCCTCTCGTCCATACAGAATGTTTCGAAAAATGCGCAAACAAGGGGGATATATTTTCCGCTGACTTAAGAGGGAAAAAAATTAGACTATTTGAAATGTGAATTATTCACCGGATCTCCGGGGGCTGACGCAGTAGTCAACTATATTCATTAGATTGGGGAAAATTAAGCTCAAAATATGTTTTTATTTACGGTCATCTCTTTCCAGTGTTTACCATATACATACAGTCGATTTCTTTCCATTTGCTCTATAATGTGAAGAGGTGCCCATGTTGAATTAGAACAGTCATTTAGCTTATCACAAAATTAGCAGTAATACCTACTACTCGTATCAAATTCTAGGATAACACCCTATTGTTGCCACGTAATTCCTAACTTTAATCAATTCTTTTATCAGGACTTCAGAAATTCTCTTTAAAAAAAACAGCAACGGAATGAAAACGTTCTGTGATATTCACAAGAGATACCATTTTTTTTAAGGTATTGATGTTTTCATATTGATGATTCTGTAGCTTAAAGGAAAGTTAGAAGTAGTGGCAGATTCTGACTGACATTTGCCATGGCACGCAGAGAATTATTTTTTCTGAATCTTCTAAACTATATTGAATTATTCTTTAAATTTGAGAGAGAGAGAGAGAGAGAGAGAGAGAGAGAGAGAGAGAGAGAGAGAGAGAGAGAGAGAGAGAGAGAGAAATTGCCTCTGAGGTAGATTCTTTGCGATAACAGGTACAAAAATACTGACTGAAGGTACAAAATGACTGCCAATAAATGCACCAAAAGGTGCTCCTCATGCTGTGGCGAGAACCAGATTGTTTCTGTTGCAAAGATGCGTTTCCCATCCTTGAAGTAAATTTCTTAAAATGCATAATCTTCTTGCATTTTGATACATTTATATCCATTTTTTTTCTTTTCTTTTTTAATAAGTGTATCTCTTCTTTCCTTATTTCCCTTTACTTCCTCTTACTTCTTCCTAATGAACACCATATTCTTTGGAAGCTTGAATTTCAAGTCAATGGCCCCTTTGGTGGGCTTGTTCCATATGAATAGGTTTCATCTACTGAGTAATAATAATAATAATAATAATAATAATAATAATAATAATAATAATAATAATAATAATAATAATAATAATAATAATAATAATAATAATATGCAAATACGTCTGTCACTTCAAACATTGCTGTTTGAGGATCAGTCGCTTGTTATCCAAAACTGTGGCTATATCTTGGTCGCCTACATGTGATGGAACTAGCCTATTTCTATAACTGAAAAATTTCTCCCATCCCATTAAATGAAAACGTCTTTCCTAGGTTATAACAAATTGGGGCACCACAGGGTGGTCATGTTGTCACTAAGGCAGAATCGTTTAATACTGAAAACAATCATATTTTCTCACTTCCAGGGGTAGCTGAATGTGCATTCATTAATGTAATTTACTTGATACTTCCCTTTTGGCAAATATGCTTATCAATTCGGACATTGTTCAGGGGACAATTGCCAGATTATCGTAGATCTCTCTGAAGACGACTATGATCTACATTTACAGTCTAATTCTTTAAATGAACAATCTGTTGGTAGAATGTGTCACAAACTGCAACTCTACTAGCGCAAGTTAACCATGCATTTATTGCAGTGATCTAAATTATATCGTTGTCAGTTGGGAATGGAATAGAATATTGAATTTCAGACCAAAGGCCAAGCTCTGGGACCTATGCGATCAGTCAGCGCTGAAAGGTGTAACAGGAGGAAACAATATTTAATTCAGAAAGGATGGAAAGTCACATAAGACAAAGAAAATACGAACGGAGGTACAGTAAAAGAAATGCGAGAGGTTGCAGCTAGGGGCCGAAGGAACGCTGCAAAGACCCTTAAGTAATGCCTACAGTGCATCACATGAGGTGCACTGAAGCCACTACCCCCCCCAACGGGATCTGATCTGGATAAACTCTGATAGCAAGATGCAAAAAGGTGCCAGCAATTGCGCAGTGAGACAAACTCCTTCAGGTCAACCGGACTTACACCGTATGGAACAGCCCTTCTCCTCCATTATTCTAGCGCGAAGGAAGGTGCCCATCTTTGATTTAATATTGGCTGCTCTGGTGTCTGCATTCGACAAGATGCCAGAAAATGTGGCCGTGTGTGATGCCGCCATAGGATTATTATTATTATTATTATTATTATTATTATTATTATTATTATTATTATTATTATTATTATTATTATTATTATTATTATTATTATTATTATTATTATTATTATTCAGAAGATGAAACCTATTCATATGGAACAAGCCCACCAAAGGGGCCACTGACTTGAAATGGAAGCTTCCAAAGAATATTGTGTTCATTAGGATGAAGTAACAGGAGGTAAGGGGAAAAATTACTCTAACTTCAAGAATGAAAATGGTACCGAATGCACAAGTATTCTGGAGGTAGACAGTAATATTGAATTTTCACGAGCTAACCGGTTTAGCAAAACAAATGACCATTCATGGCACAAAAGAGAAACGCATTAAACTTAAGAGTTGAGGGGGTTCTAAAAATCACTGACATTTAAAACTACTAGATGCAATCAATAGTAGTAGTAGTAGTAGTAGTAGTAGTAGTAGTAGTAGTAGTAGTAGTAGTAGTAGTAGTAGTAGTAGTAGACGATAAACCTGAAAATCATTTGCATACCTGAAGTCTTTTCATAAATCAATAACACCTAACTTTATTCCAAGTCGAACTGCTAGATGAAAATTTTTATCAGTAAACATGATCCAGGAAGTCAAAGTGAAATTGCAACGACAAAATACTATCAAAATAAAAATTATATCACCACACCTTCACAACTGTACCATCATGGAAAAACTCAGTCAGTTCTCTAGAATTAAAAAAAAAAACGGTCACTTGTTACCTCCCTCTCTCTCTCTCTTCTCTCTCTCCACAATATGTATCTACCACTAATTGAAGATTATGCGGTATCCACTTAATACAGCCACCTCCCACATCATAATTTATATTTTTCTTGGGTAAAACTCATCAAAAAGAAAAATTTCTTCTCAATACATGACCTTCGCAAATGCCTAATAACAGAGAAAAATAATTAATCAAATTACGACTTATAAGGTAAGACATTACCAGTCCCCCACCCCCTCCATAGCTAATACGGCAAAATTGTAACCAGTAAACACCCCTGTTTACGTTAGGTTGATATTTTTAGGTTCTTTTACTGCCCTGTCATTTCCTGACCATTTTTGCATGAAAAATTCAAAATGTTTTTCATGCAAAAATGGCTAGCTGGAACCTTCCGAAATGGCTGGCTGGAGTCTTCCGAAAAATTACCAAATAATGAATACATTCGCAATATTAACGTTATCTTATCGATTCTATCTCTTCTTCACTGCCATAATTCACAACAAATCACATTTAACTTTACAGCCCATCAGAAATGAATATAACACGTTCATAGTCGTTTAAAACTACTGAATGACTTGTGAAATATGGTTTACTTCGGGTTACGAGGGCCAAATTATTCTAAATGAGTCACCCTCGTAAAATGTTCGAGCTTAGCCGTTTTCTCTGGAGCGTCAGATTTTAAAAGAAAACGGTTATTATTATTATTATTATTATTCAGAAGTACAGTACACTATGAAGATAAAACGGCCATCAAAAACGTTATATACACGTTACAACATTACATATGATTGCTAATTTTTACGTCTCAGCTTTTCATCACCTTCTTAAATACTTCAAAATATGAATGTAACTTGTAACAACTACTATTGGCAAATTAGACGAAACGTAGATATGCAATGTGTTTAAGCGCTTATCGCCGCTGAGATATCAGCATATCACGATACTGTCAGGATATCAGATTTCAATAAGCAATATATACAGTTCGGTGGTAATTGTAGCTACAACTAGAGCCGCCTTCCGTCACTCATCCTCAACTTAGTGGCAGTAGCAATAACGACAAAACAATAAGCCAAAAAATATCAAGAAACGCAATGTTTTGCACTTAAATAAACACATTAATACGTGAATTATTAAATTAATATATCAATCAATATACGACTGGATAAATTAAATCGTTTCCCGCAAGCACGATCCCTCAATTTCAATGAGCATCTCTTTTCAAAAGAGTGATTTTGTCTTCGTTAAGAAAACCTTGCCATACCTCTCCACAACTCCTGATGACAGAGAAAAAACATATTAAACAGTATTTGTTTCTCAGAAAACAATCTGCCACAAATATAAAATATTGACTCCGAAATCAAATTGCGCAGGAGGCAATTCTTAAGAAATGCTTATTGTTATTATTAAGAAGATGGAACCTATTCATTTGGAACAAGCCCACCAAAGGGGCCATTAATTTATAATTCAAGCTTCCAAAGAATACGGTGTTCATTAGGAAGGAGTTAGAGGAGAGGAGATTGACAAAACAAAGAACTGGTTGATCATTGAAATTATACACACAGAAAGTATAACAACTGGAAGCTATAATCCTATTTATCTGCATGAAAAAAAAAAAACTTCCTAACAAGCACTGAAATGCACGCATAATCACAAAAACAAACCTATAAATATCGATCATCACCATCTTTCAAATGGAAACTTAATTTTGTGGGAGCCTTATTTAACAATTAATGGTCTGTTAAGGCTGGTTCTGTATCAATGTTCGTTCATACCGAATAATAATAATAATAATAATAATAATAATAATAATAATAATAATAATAATAATAATAATAATAATAATAATAATAATGCACATATTTCAACTGAATCTATTCTGACGAACTGAAACTAACATTTGACACCAACATTGCACGATGCAATTGCACTTGTCTAACTTTTTGAAATCATAAATCATATTAAGCTGTTGCCCAAATAATTAAAAAAAAGTAACAGGTATGACTGCAAGATCAACAGGGACCTGTAGGAGATAAGTCCATTACTTATAGTAAAGTTAAAGAAGAGAAACGCCTTACCCTCAAAAAAACAGCTGTTTCATCGTCAGAACTTGATTATTTATATATTTATCTGTATTTATATATAAGACCAGAGATCTTTAAGCATCATAGTTTCTGAGACCTACTGAAGAAAAAAAATACCAAAATTCTGTGCTTTAAAGTGACCTGTGACATTGAAAATTATTTTAAAGGTAACAAAATCGGAGGGGAAGTAATTACCAACACTCAAACCCCTTCCCGACCAAAATTTATAAAAATTGGAAAGATGTGAAATTGTGCAATCCGAATTATCGCATGACCTAAATCACTGGTCAAAGTAGAAATCAAATATTACTTGGGAAAGTAACACCAAAACTAAAGGTGACCTCCTCAGCATGTTTCTCCCAAGTCAGCAAAAATACCATGTTCAAAAATAAAATCTTACTAAATATAAATATAAATATATATATATATATATATATATATAATATATATATATATATATATATATATATATAATATATATATATATATATATATATATATATATATATATATATATATATATATATATATATATATATATATATATATATATAATATATATACATATAAACATACAGTCCGCCTACCTTTCCCGAGAATGGTAGTCGAAATAAAAATTAAAAATCTTACACTTACAACGTTAAGAAAAAACGTCTTACCGTGATGTTTAACGCCTTGGTACCTATCAAAGCGGCTAACATTTACTCACGCAACTGGCGACAGATGTTCCCTGACCCAGTAAGGAAGGAGAACCTAAAATCACCATTATGGCAAGGCGTCGCAAGTGAGCAATTTGCCTGAATGCTTCCCAACTGCTGCTGACCGACATTTCACGCGATGAGTCATTTTAATACACATGACAGTCAACAATAAAGGATATTTTTGTCTGCGGTATTCACTTCATTAGAAAAGGTCTTTTTCCATTACTGCAAGTGTTTAAGATGGACGAACGGGCAAATGCTTAATGTCCTGAGAAACCTTAGGTTTGTAATGACTAATCAAGTTCCATATTGTATTACTAAACGCATGCGCGCATAGCAGTGCACAAAACTATATAACGCGGTGATTAAGTGTTTAAAGTTATACCTGTTGTGAGCACGAGTATCTCTCTCCATCTCTCTCTCTTCCTTGTGTGAATATGTATATGACTGTATATAAGTACATTCATGTGTGTATATGTATATTACTTATACACACGCACACATATATACAGTATATGTATATAATATATATACAGTATATAATATATATATACACAGATATATAGTATACTATACATACAATTATATATATATATACAGTATATATATACATGTATATATATATATATATATATATATATATATATATATATATATATATATATATATATATATACATAATGTGAGAGAGAGAGAGAGAGAGAGAGAGAGAGAGAGAGAGAGAGAGAGAGAGAGAGATATGAAGTATTAAAAGCTCGCTACGTTAGCAATAGCGCTCTATTGCTTAAGTAAAAAATAACTCGTGTAAATTTCAGCCGTACAAAACCTATTTCAATGCGGTTTTCTAACAATACTGCAAACTGTACCTTAGGACCCACTTGTTTTGGATCCTGCTATATATACACCAATGGACTGATAAGTATACAAAAAAATTACCTCTTATAGATAAACATATTGTAAATTAACTGATAAACTTACCTTAACGACCTATGCAGGCAGGTAAGAAGTTCTCTTCACTTGGTCGTCTTGCTACTGAAATATGAGAGAAAAACCTTAGTAGTGAATTTAAATGAGTGATGGGAATGGAATATAGAGTTTAGGAAGAGGGCCAAGCACTGAGACCTATGAGGTCATTCAGCTCTGGAAGGGAAATTGAGAGTAGGTAGTTCTGAAAGGTGTAACAGAGGAAAACCTCGCATTTGCACTACTGAAATAATTGTTTGAAGAGGGTAGGCAGCAAGATGGAAGAAAGATAATATGGATAGAGGTATAGTAAAAGGAATGAAAGGGGCTGCAGCTAGGTGCCGAAGGGATGCTGCAAAGAACCTTTAGTAATGCCTACAGTGCACCCCGTGAAGTTCATTAACGGCACTACCCCACAACGGGGATGAGTGATGGGGACTTTTCAGAATCTATATAATTAACATATGTTTCTGGTATAAGTTTGACTTGACAAGAAAGGTAATCCATGTCAATGGCTCATAAAAAATCAATAAAATTAGGCATTTTATGCAAGCTTTGTGTTTATTTGAGCTGTGCTCCAGACACATTGAATCCCATGAGATTACAGTCAAATGTTCAAAGGGATCCACTCTGAAATTTAAATGTAAAACCTTGATATTTAAATGTAAAACCTATCTCAAGTGCATGCACTGCATATTAATTTTTATAACCATAAACAAATTCACTTCACTTTCATGGAACAGAACATGCGACTTATTTCAAATAGGGTAAGGTAAACTATTCAAAACAGAAATGGCTTATGAAAAGATCCCAGGGATCTTCTAAGGTCTATTAACTATTCTTAAATTATATATTAGATGCCTGTAGTATGCAGTTTCCATACTCATTTTAAATGTAAGTTAAAGCAGTAAAACAATAGTACAAAAAACCTGAATGACACTTCAGAAAAGCTACTATAGTACATACATGCCATATAAAACTAAGGTTAGTTTATGTATATAACATTTTACCACAGTAAACATTCTTTCGACATTACTGCACACACAGCAGCAAATTTCAGATGTCCAAATGACGTCTATTAACTTTTTGAGCTTCGTAAATTTAGTGAACATTTGTTTACATGTACAATGCAAACGTTCTTATTTCTTATAGCTACGTATGAAAAGTTCGACAACTAAATTCCTGAACATCTTCAAAGCATCCTTCCCAATCCTTTAAAATTACACGTACAATTCCTTAGTAATGTTAAGCCGCAACAGACTGAATTATACCCATGTTTATATAACAATAATTTAATTTTGTTACGAAGTGGTTTAAAATAAAGGATACTTACCTCTCTTTGAATACTGATGTTAATTTTCTTCTTGCCACAATCCAAGTTTCGTTTCTTCTCTATCACCGTCGTTGATCATGGCTATACCACACAGAGCCATGATTTGCTGCTTACTGAGAACTAATACTTATTATTATTTATAGAGGGGCATTACTTTTTCCTACCCCAGGTTTACAATCAGCGGACCACTTTCCTAAGGACTTACACAAGAGACGAGACGAATGACCTCGTCAGGAGAGGGATACTTCATATGTCTTCACGACAAGATGGATTGGAAGTGAGAGGAAAGCGAAGGGGATGGGATAACACAGGAGTTCTGGCTTAGGTTACAAACCTTTTAATCCCATCGGGAACCAGAAAGGAGGGGATATAGGAATGTTAGGATCAGGAGAAGGCAAAGACAGGACGCGTGTATGGGATGCAGGACAGGGGGAAAATAGGTGACAGAAGCAGATCCTCGAGGAGCGAAGTATAGAAGACTCGTCTAGAAAGAGAACCTCGAAAGGCAACATTAGAAGAGGGAAAAAAAAAAAAAAAAAATAATAATAAATTTGACTTTACAAACAAAAAATATTAAAGGCTTAACTTCAAGAATCTGACTTCGAACTGAAAATGGGCAAAACTTTTTTTTTTCAAAAACAAGCTTTAACTTAATTCTGAGGAGTATGAAAAAACAAGAGATTATCAATAAAGCAAAAATTCGCGTCATAACAAAATTTACGTTACTTTAAATCAGTGAAGAATGAATGCTTTCAAAGTCACTTGAACCTGCTACGTTAAAAATCACTTTGAATTGTTCTCAATGAAGCAAAATAACAAAATATGGAAACTAAAAATAAAGTCACGAAAACTTACCGATTTGGTATATATGAAGTCTTGGAGATTCCCTGCGGCGACCTCATCTGACCTCGTATCAGAAGGGGCTCCTGAGGTCATCGATCTAACTACCATAACCTATCGGACAAGTTTCATTTAACCTTTGATTTTAATTTGACCGAATTTAAATTAAAGGTTAAATGATCGCAAACGCGGATAACTAACCAAACTAAACGCGCGCTTCAAAGACTCATATAGCAGCCATGTCGTTTAATTCGGGTTCTTGGATGTTTTTGCAAATATTTCCAGTCTGGTTGATTCCGCATAAATAATAAGCCTTTGCCGATCACTGACGTCACTTGATTATCATTTCCATACGGTTATTTCCAGTTTATTAGCTAATTTTCTATTCCTTGCAGGCTAATCTGTAACTGATCTATAATCCTGTCAGTTCTGTGACTGCCAAAAAAAGAAAAAAAAAGACTTTTATTGACATTATGTGCAACAATTCAAAACGTTAAAACTTTAACCATATGACTTTGCATGTACATCAAGCCACAATTATGCGTTAACAAAATAAAAACTCAACTGACATTGACCTTACCAGAGCTTCCTGACCTAACGCAGACTTCACGTGTACCTCACAAGTCCCTCCCTCCCCCCACCCACCCCCACCTCATCCCGGAGAGTCTAACCCTGTGACATTAGTGAAAACGCGTTAGGTCAAGGGAGTTCTAAGCCACCATAACCTTTTGTATCAACTACAGATACACTGGCATGAATGGAAAAGTAGCCATCGACTATGAAACAGCCATAGAGAAGTGATAATCAGTTTGTAGTGGCCAAGAGTAGCCCTACTTCAAGACTGATTGACTGACTGATTGTTGATTGACTGACATTGTGACTGACCGATTGATAGACTTGACCGTTTAAATAAGACAAAATGGCTCAAAAGCAAAGTCGCGCAAAAGCTCTGTTCAGCAATTACTAAACGCGAAAGGAGTGACGCAAAGACAACTAACGGTCGCATTAACCATCGCGTCGAATCTTTTCCCGTTGCCTATCACTAGCTAATCGCGCGCTCGCAACCTGTAGTCGGAGGAGGGAAGAAGAATCGGCTGGAACAATTCAGCTCACATACCTTTGCGATCCTTATCGATGGAAGAAGTGTGGCTACCCAGAACGATATTCCATTTTAAAAGCAAATCAAGGAATAGTTGTAACTTACTTCAGTTTGCTCTGTGTTTTAAAAATTGACATTGCCTTAACTTGGATCTTTATTTGTTTTCAAAGTTATGAAAGCAATGCCTTGCTTAGAAATTTCTTGATGAGATGAAATCAAAGTAATAGCTCCAGGAACATAGGAAATTACTTCAAAGTTAATATAAACTGCTAAATTAAATGATAAACTTGTAGACAAATTAATTCAAACAAATTTTATATCATATGCTACGTTACATGATAAACTTGTAGGCTATGAACTAGCACAAGAAATTAAGTAAATGATACGAATTATTAGAAATCTTCGATAAACAGTTTTTTCAAAGACTCGAAATAACCCAACCAAATCATTTTTGAAAACTGAACATTAACCCTTATTAATCGAGGTTGAATTCAAATTTTAAAAGCCTTTCCAACAGTCTAATATTGAAAGCAAATCGTTCTAGGTACCCAAGTTTTATACCATGTAGTACTGGAGTCACTGATCGTTAAGAATTACTTTACAATTTAACATCTGTCTGGTACATTTACAATAAAAATACATAAAGCAGTGGCATAATCACATAAATACAAAAGACACCGAGAACATAACAAAAATTTATCAAAAACGAGCAAATATTAAAATCATATAATACAATAATTCATACATGCAAAAATTTCTAAAATGCTAAAAAAATATGCATACCACAAATACAGGTAAATTTTAACACAGGTACAACAAATTGTAAAAGAATCGACCACCAGCACAAGCAGACCAAGAAATGCCAAAGAATTCATTTTAGTGTTGCTCAGCTTCCACAAGATAAATCACTGAAGTGTTTTGTTTGGCTTCACAAGATAAAAAAAAACAATACTGAAGTTTTGAAAGCTATAATGCTTTTTAAAAAAATTACTATTCTTTACAAAAATAAACTGTTTTAATGAAAATTAAAGAGAAACTTACAATATTCCAAGGAAAAATTAAAAATCAAAATTAAGGGGAAACTTTTTGAAAGACTCCAGGTACACATGGCATAAAACCACTTACCTCGCGAAGATTTCAATCTGAAAGGAGAAAAAATTTATTAAATTTATCAAATAGGGATGGATTATAATAGCAATAAATCCTACAACTGCATGAAAATTATGGAACTGGAATATAAAATTTAGGCCACAGGCTAAGCCCTGCAACCTATGAGGTCATTCAGCGCTGAAAATGATGTTGAAACAATTGTTAGGAGAGAGTGGAAATTAAGATGAAAGAAAGAGAATATGAACAGAGATATAGTAACAGCAATGAAAGGGGTTGCAGCTAGGGGACGGAGGGACGATGCAAAGAACCCTGGGTAATGCTTACAGTGGACCGCGTGAGGATGAAAATTATGTATTCAAAATCCTTACTCTATTCTGACCACATTGAAATGATACATTCAAGACAAAATACACATTTGGATTAAGTTTTGGGCCACAATTTGGAGGCAATATGGCTATAATGTGCTACTGATCTTGACAACAATACATTTTTTTATTAAAGATTGCAAGCAACTGCCTGCCAGGCTCCGGAAATCGCCACAGTAAGAACAAATGGCATTTTTCTATAGCTATCATTCTAAGCAGCGTAAGTGATTCTACGTCATTCTCTCATAGAATGAAAAAAAGGGACATGTTTCTGGATGGTACATCATCGCCTACATGCGCCTACGAACTAGCTTTGCCACGAACACGTCCTTCAAAAAGATCCATCTTCCGGCAGTAAACCTCAAAACAAAATCCCCTCGTAGTAAACCACTTTGTGTGTGTCATTAGCATTTAACAACGAGAGAGAAAACACGGTCAAGAAACCACCCGGTGGAAACGGCATCTTTGATGCTCAATCAGTGAATGGGAGTTGTAGGGGAAGGTAAATTTGCTCGGCGAGTCATAAAATCTACTTGAGGGCATAGACAATTTATCTTTCAGACAAGGCAGACTACCAGGAAGACTTATGAGAGGTATACTGTGAACTGTGGTAATACTTTGCGCAACTAAGTTTTTCAAACGCATTGTCCCAAAAGGCAAAATCTGCTTTGGTTGTTGTTGTTATATGAAGCTAGAAAATGAACCAGAAATTTATAAGAAATTCGCCTTCTAATGTGCCAATTTAGTATTGTCAAACAGTATAATGAAAGTATTTACATATTCGTCAAGAATCTACATTACAAAAGATCACTCGAGAATTTTCCTAACCAGTAGACTTTAGATGATACAACAAGGACTCACCATGGCTAATCATCCCTTAAAAGCATTTGGGACTCTTACAGCCACGAAATAAACAGGACAATAAATTCAGGTGTTCACATAAATTGGGATAAGATATTTCAGTAACATGACTAATATGCATCATTAACTACCTACACAAAGGAGCCATGAAATCTATCAAATGTATGGAAGGTTTCCTCCAAGCAAACTTCCCACAAACACTATAAATCAGAATTCATCTTGCCAAAATGTCCGGAAATCAGGTACAAATGATTTCATCACGTAAACATCTGAACGTCTTTTTTAAAGTTGTACAATCTAATAACAAAGTTACCTACTAATACCTGCTTGAAGAAAGTGTGCATCAAGAACCCTGCCTACAATTTCAACCAATCACCACTTACGCTGCATCACACATCTGAACATAAAGTGAACCATAAATACTTATATATTGACAATTACAAGAGATTATTAAGTTCAGTCAAGCGACTTCCAAGAGTTAGTCCATTGAAAAACTTCAAGAACTTCCCATATTGTCAACTCTCCTCGTTGTAAAGTGCATCAGGGATTTTAAAGAATTAGAGAATTCCAACAGTCCTAGGAAAGTGAATACTGTATTATTCCACAAACACTTTTCAATTACCTTTCACTTTAAATCTTATCAACTCCCTTAATTTGGATAACAGGAGTGAAAATCAACTTATGCAAAATCAAGGTTATGAACCGAATAGAATTTAGGCCAAAGGCCAAGCACTGGGACCTATGAGGTCATTCAGTGCTGGAAAGGAAATTGAGAGAAGGTAGGTTTGAAAGGTGTAACAGGAGGAAAACCTCACAGTTGCACTATGCAATAATTGTTAGGAGAGGGTTGATAGCAAGATGGAAGAAAGATAATATGAATGGAGGTACGGTCAAAGGAACGAAAGAAGTTGCAGCTAGGGGCCGAAGGGACGCTCCAAAGAACCTTTAGTAATGCATACAGTGACCCAGTGAGGTGCACTGGCGGCACTAACCCCCCACAGGGTGGTGAATGGAAAGGAAGCAAAGAAAAGTTGCCAGGAATGTGGCTATCCAGGTGCTGCAGGAAGAGCTTTATGGTCTAATGCAATCGTCTAAAATGTACCAGATTTAAAAGCCACTGGCAATAAGTGCACAGTACTACAAAATGGACTACACGATTTTCAAGTCCCCAAATTACTGTATATACAAAGTTCTGACAGCGAAGAGAGGAAGGGTCATGTTATGGTTCAGGAACATTCACATTTTCGTAACCGTACTGACATTGCGAATTGAGAAGCCACTAAGAAAAATTGTAGTAACAGCCTCAATGATGGACTTCTGTTAAACATGAGTATACTCCATCAGTAAACAACATACATCCATGACACATGTGTATGTAATCATTACAGAGTAGACACACGAATGCTTATAAGAGGAAATGGCGATCTGTAGAAATGTCACTATAAAATGCCGAGGTTCGTGGCTGGAGTGCCCTGGAAAGATTAAAAAGGTAGTTCCTCGAGATCTGTTGCTACAGAGCTGGAAAATAGACAGGGGCCTAAAAGCCAGAGACGATTTATGCATGATAAGATAGGAGGACTACGTTAAGTCGAGAAAAGCAGTAAATATCAAAGTAACTGGACTATAAGCCTCTGGAAAGACAAAGAAAATCATGGAGAGCAAGTACTGTTGTCACTCAGGCAAACGGTGCACAATACCCAAGAAAAAACAATGATTCGATGCATGCGCGACAGTGGATGTCAGTCGAACTTCATATCAGAAGACGAAAAAAAATGAAAACTTGCCTATCATAAATTCTGATCTTAGAATAAAAAATTTTTTTAACGCTTCCAAAGTTTATCACACAATGTCTTATAAAGAGACTTTGACAACTGGAGATCATCATTACGTGAATGAAGCAACGGGTGTGCCACCTATTCAGACTTCACTGAAACTGCCTGGTTTGCAAACAACTGTTCGGGAATTCATGAACAGAGGATGTTCCTTGTCTGATGACAATATAATATAACATAAAAGCAAGTAAGTAATTACAAATACGTTGTCTTACTTGATGGTATTATTAAAGGGTTCTGCTGTTTTACATTACTTGGTATTTGTTTGCATTCAAACAACATCCCGGGATATTATTGATAACCATCCACAAAGTTATTCACTAAGGAATCCTGTTATCTTTAGAATCTGAGCTTCTTGACCCAGTACAGCTACTCTTTAGCAACCTCAGCATTCAATTTCTTTCGAAATGTACAACTACGTCATGTCATCCTGTTCAGTGTCTTTTGGCAGTTGTGTTGATTTTGATATCCACATAAGTTAAGAGAAGCTGTAAGTCTTCCTTCACTTTCCATGCAGCTATTCTTTGTTCCATGTCAACAAGCTAATTCTATTTCATACAGCACATGTTAAAATGTTGAGAAAGAGAAAATTCAAAAGGAAAGACGTTTCTAGTTCCCCATCGTACCACAACTTCTTGATGACTGAGACAAGCAGGGACTCGGCAGGTTTCTGCTTAAGTTAACGCTTCCACAAAGTACAGAAGAAAGCTTCTTGAAATATGTCATGGCGTAAAAACATTGATGCAGTAGACAAAAAGTGTTGGTCTGCCACTCAACCCATCCAGTCACGATTAATCCTCGTCTGGAGATGACTATGATTGTGCAGGGATGTATTTATAGCCAGGAAATGTAGCCTTATGCATGAAGTGCTTTCTCGTAACTCGTCAATGCTAGACAAAAATAGTCCCGGTACATGGCTGGAGTTCAGGTTCATTACGTTATACCAAGTATTCACATGTTGGAATATGTTCAGAAATGTAGTTCTGGGACCACTAGCAACAACTACTGAACCAAAACTTAAGTACCAATGTAAAGAAATTTAAGAGACAACGGAGCGAGGACATACGAAGATTTGAAATGAAAATATTATGCAGTACTGTCTGCCCACTGACTGACTGTTAAGTGCGATCAATGCAGGAATATGGACGAAGTTCACTGAAACTTATCACTTTATAAATATTCAAATGCAAACCTCACAATGGACAAATGTCAGCTTTCTATCTCGTTAAGCAGATTACAAGAAATCATGTCTAACGAAAACTACCTCTAGCACACTGCAGAATTTCTCTGGACTTGTGGAACCTTGTTAAATTCAGATCTGACCACATGGCATTCAGTCATATTTCGAGATCTAATCTGGGATTACAATATGATACAGGGGTAGAAATCTCCAAACACTTATAACACCTCAATGATATGGAACTCTGACCTTTGTAGATCAAACTTGGTGACCTTACAGGAAACAAACGCTATAATATGAAGGGAATTACAGACATACTACAGCAGGTACCAAAGCAACTGAACCTTCGTAAATCTTACACATTCTCCCAAAATTTAATCTCAATAAGGTCATCTATAATAATTAATCCCTATCCAAATTCCTTCACTAATTATCACGAAATCTTTTTAGATATGTAGAGACAGACAGACAGACAGACACACATGAGATAAAAAAAAAACAACTTCTATGACGGTGATAAAAAAAAAAAATCCCTGGCGACGAGAACTTGACTGGGAGACAATCTCACAGTTAGCACAAATAAGTAACAGTTAAGAGGTGTTGAAGAAAGGAAACTGGAATCGAGGGAAAGCAACAGGCTTAAAAGTGGGTGCTGCTGGAGGCCGAAGGAACATTGCAAACACCCCTCAGTAATGCTTGCAGTGCACCGCGTCAGGTGCACTGACGGCGTTAAACCCCTCCGAGAGTGAATTTGTAGGCCAAACGTACAAAAGATAGGCCTAACGCAGACAAAACTCTCTTAAAACAAAATTTATCGACTGGTTTTGCCGGCGAATTGTCAGTTCCATTAAGCCAATCTTGAACGCGATTGTAAATTACGATAATGGTCAATTACATAGTTCAACCGATGAAAAACGAGCTATTTACTTCGCTTTCTTGCGGATTGTTCATGAAACAGCCAGCACTGGCTATGAGCCTGTATGTACTGTACATTATATCAGGATTGGGACGTTATAATTGAGAGATTAGTCTTTGCATAAGGTCCGTAATACATATTTTTGCATTGAAATAAGTCATATATAGTTAGTAAATATTATATATATACATAAATATAATATACATATAAAATATTTTATATATCCATATGTATATAAATTAATGAGAATATCATTCCAAACGGAAGGTAAAATAACAGTGAATACCAAAGTCAACTAAAGCCTTAGACCTAAGCACAACAAATTACACCTCATAACCAAATCCTACATAGAAAAAAAACAACCACTTACACTCCATCTATGTAAATTTTACAAAAAAAAAAAAACATTCTCAAACTTATTGAATATGTAAAATGCTCTATGATTATAAATACCTTATTTAAAAAAAAAAAAATAAGAAAATAAATTACCTAATCTCCGTAACCAAAGCAGCCCTGGTCACGTGTCGAAGTCCATTCGACTCAAGTGACACAATCGTCGACCTGCAAGAGAGAGACCTTGATGATTAAATAAAACAAGGCTTCTTTACAACTGCTTATTTAACTAAGAGTTACATCAAATAGTTAAAATTGTATAAGTCAACCTTCCATTACAAACAGGTTAAAGGTATGCGTAATAACCGACTTAGTCATAATTATTAATGTTGCAATATTGAACGGTATTGGTGTCAGCAAGGTTGAGTGAACTGATATAAGAATTTAGGCCAAGGGCCAAGCACTGGGACCTGAGGTCATTCAGCGCTGAAACTGAAATTGACAGCAGAAGGGTTGAAAGGTGGAACAAGAGAAAAACCTCACAGCTGCACTATGAATCAATTGTTGGGAGAGGGTGGAAAGTACGATGGAAGAAAGAGAATATGAAAGGAGGTACAGTAAAGGAACGAAACGGGTTGCAGCTAGGGGCCGAAGGGACGCTGCCAAAAAAACTTCAGTAACCCCTAGTGCACCTCATTTAACCCCCTACGGGACGCAAGGGTGATTGGGCCACAGAATCTCATCCCACACGGACGCTATTCCATGCTATTTCGAATATTAACTTATGTAATTTACAAGGCAAAAAATGATTAAAATGCCTTTTATTCGCACTCACATAGCCAGGTCTTTCTATTAACCAACAGTAGACCACCGTCCATTTGCGTTAGATTTGCGCAGACTTATTTGATGCAAGGTCGTCTTTCTTGTCCTTGTATTTCATTATCGATATTAATTGGAATGTTTATGATCTCTATCAGGTGTGAGGTTCTTTGTATATACTCTATAAGCATTCAGATGCATTCTTTAAGAAATAGTTGTTTCTTTATCACATAAGGAATATGATATCGGAACATTGAACTGAATTGAATATAGAATTTAGGCCGAAGGACAAGCACTGGGACCTATGGAGGGCATTCAGCTCTGAAACGGGAATTGACAGTAAGAGGTCTGAAAGGTGTAACAGGAGGAAAACCTCAGTTGCAATATGAATCAATTGTTAAGAGAGGGTGGGATGTAAGATGGAAGAGAGAGGTTATGAAAGGAGGTACAGTGAAAGGAACGAAAGGGGTTGCAACTATGAGGCCGATGGCACCCTGCAAAGAATCGTAAGTAAAGCCTACATACTTGGAGGCTAACCAATTCCTCTGTTTTTCCACGATAAAATTCCAGGCTTCGCCCGTGATGCACCATAAATATACTGGAGACAAAATTGAGAACTGGTGCAGGGAGGAAATGCTAACCGGTTTCCCTTCCTCCCCCCTCCCCCGCACACACAAACACATACCCACACACCCACACCTACCGCCCAAGAACCCCTTCTCCAAACAAAGGCAATGTCACAGCGGTACATTTATTGATATATTTTTCTATCTTGCTTCGTGTTCCAAAATTTTTCATTATTGACGATAAAAACTAGATATATACGTTCACTACCTTACAAACACCCGCACTTCCTTCAAATGGACAAATGAAGTTTATGCATGTCTCCCCAACTACACGCAATATTAATTAAATAAAAAAGGAGAATCAGCCTGTTATAAAGTCATATTGAACAGAGTATTACGGGGACGAAGAATTAGGTTAGCCTTATACATGTATGTCGTTCAAAATATATTTTAGTCAAATCTACTTAGTTGTTTAGCCTATACGATTGCTCCACGAAGGGAGAAAAGCACCGTCTACAATGGCAAAGATTCCTCCCGATTCAATAACGATGCCCTTACTAGTGCATGGGCATCAAAGGGCATAAAAAATTAATATCAAAATGCCTTCCGGTGTCCCACCTAGACAATACGCTAATTCGATTTGGGAAATTTAGCCAAGACGGTACCCAAAATGCCGACGTTAGGATGAGACTCATATCAGGAATACCCAGTTTTAATTTTGAAAAACACAATATAAGCCAAGAAATGTACCGCCAGTTACTAAAAGGTTTCCGGTATATCACTACTATCGACCAGACAAGTGATCTCACTTGTCAGATCTAATGCCTAGGCCTAGGCCTAGATCTACTCAGAAGGGACACATAAACCTACGTCCTCTGAGGAAATGTAAAATTTGTTCGAAATCAACGACCTAGGCCTACTGACCCTACAAAATATTATGGCTAATCCTCAGTACTATACATCATGAGTATTCCCAATTAACGATGTAAAAATTAAAAAATTTTAACATACGACACCTGGGTTTGTATAAACACCTGCATTGTGCTAGGTTAAACCAAAATTACATGCTTAAAGTTTTGTAGTTTTAAATTAATATGCGCTATTCATCATAAAAACGCCATACGGTAACAAAAGTCAAGGTTTATGATATTCACTTTGAAAAGGGTTTGTAGTTATACATCAATAGGCGCCATTAATCCTAAAAAAAATACCTTACTATAATAAATGCCAAGTTTTATAATTTACTCACCTTGAAGACTCGTCGACCAAGGGGGTAGTCTTCCAAGAGGGGCAAAGCACAAATTCGTAAGAAAAACGCTCGACCGTCCTTCAGAAGATAATTATGTCCGTCAAATGGCTGGGCTAACGTTTTCGTTCTGTCAGGTAACCGAAATACGTACCCCTTCCCCCCAAGGGACAAACCCTCCCCTACCCAGAAACTGGAAGTTAAGTGGTTGTTTGAAGACGGTGGTTAAGTTGTTTCCGGAAGTATAAAAAAGGTTTTGTGTGTACTGCTGTCTGTTTTCTTTTTAATGGAAACTTTTAATGATGTAGGTCTAGTGTGCGTGTTCGTGGGCGTGATACCAAGTGCTGCACGCAGTACTCCTCACACGATATCCTGTAGGCAGTAAAGACGTCGATGTTAAGCGTCAATTTTTCTCTCATCTATTAAGCAGACCTCCACAGAGCGTATCCCACAAGTGGGCATTTGCAGTGCTCCTTCGGCCCCTAGCTGCAACCCCTTTCATTTCTTTTTCTGTACCTCCGTTCATATTCTCTTTCTTTTATCTTACTTTCCACCCTCTCTTAACAATTGTTTCATTGTGCAACTGCGGGATTTTCCTCCTGTTACGCCTTTCAAACTTTTTTACTCTCAATTTCCGTTTCAATGCTGAATGACCTCACAGGTCCCAGCGCTTGTCTTTGGCCTAAATTCTACATTATATTCTCTCCACACAACGTAATTTTATTTGATTTTATATGAATTACATTAGTTTAGATTATTATAAAGTGTGTGAGGAACAGAAATTCTTAGAAATAAGAGATGAATTATGGCAGATCAAGAAGATAGTGCAAGTTCATATATTTTTTTTATTAAACTATAGCGCCTAATATAAGCCTATATGATCATGTCCGATGCTTGCATGTATTATCAATAATATTTACTTACTTAAATCCCAAATTACAGCCTAGATTTCAAGAACGCAGTAAAGTTATTACATTCCCTGTATTGTCATAACTACAATAACAATTTGTAAAAATTACTGTTATAACCGCCAAATTCCACCAGTTGCACAAGGTATATTCCCACGCCATAATTTAAAAAGCAACGTTTCACATGTCTGCACATGTGTACACACATGCATGATTAGACTCATCTGTACGAGTGTACATGTGGGTTGGTTGGAGTGAAATTCGTGCTGCGAGAAAATCGTACCACATTTGTCGAGTATTGTGTCACTTTGTGGACTCAGTACCCATGGACTCAGTACCCCATGTTTTCTCTCTCTCTCTCTCTCTCTCTCTCTCTCTCTCTCTCTCTCTCTCTCTTAGTCTATCTCTCTCTCTCTCTCTCTCTCTCTCTCTCTCTCTCTCTCTCTCTCTCTCTCTCAAAATGGAAGATAATCTTAGTCCTATGGCTTCTCTCGCTCTCTCTCTCTCTCAAAGTGAAAGAGAATCTTCTCTCCTCTCTTTGCTCTCTCTCTCAAAAATGGAAGAGAATCTCCTATCTCTCTCTCTCTCTCTCTCTCTCTCTCTCTCTCTCTCTCTCTTAAAATGGAAGGGATTCTTAGACCCATGCTGTGCACCTCTCTCTCTCTCTCTCTCTCTCTCTCTCTCTCTCTCTAGGTATATGTGGATGTCATCTTCACAATGCAAGCGTCATGCATAAAGCCTGCCTGTGAGCACGCGCCAGTGTGTGTGTATTTGTGTGCAATTGAGGACCACAGCTTTCTATTGACAGTAGGGCGGACGAAACAAAATTTGAAAATATAAAACAGAGACGAAGTGTTACTGAATTCGCCGTCAAGTTTACATGGATGACATGAAACTCTGATCTCATCTCCAGTTTCATCTGCAACAGCTGCTGTTATATCTGAGAGAAAACCATGAGAGTAACGGTTGCTTAAGTAATGGTGGAAGTTAATTATTAAAGCACTGAAGATTGTTTGGAAAATCAGCGTAGGCCTATAAGTGTGGGTTCTTAGGTTTGTTTCATATATATATATATATATATATATATATATATATATATATATATATATATATATATATATATATATATATATATATATATATAATACTGATTTCTCATCAAAATCTGAGCCCATGAGTCTAGAGAACATACCAGAACCACTTAACCTTATTCTAAAACTATTACACCTGCGGTTGGAATGAGACGTTGAAAGTAGTCTCAAATTGTTTTATGGAAGCCTTTGGCAATCTTGCCTCATTTTATGGCGTCAACTTAACCCCCATAGAAATTAGTGACAAAATCAAATTGAATTTAAGATGTGAATCGTGTAGTTACCTGGAACGGAGGATTGTAAATACAATTCTCTTTTAGAAAGTTCCACATTTTTTCTTGACCTCGTAACCTTTAACTAAATTCATCGTCGTTGTTGGATTTGTAATCTTTCTAAGATGAAGGGATATGTAATTCCTTCGACAGGATCTCTCTCTCTCTCTCTCTCTCTCTCTCTCTCTCTCTCTCTCTCTCTCTCTCTCTCTCTCTCTCTCCTTGTAACATAGTGATATCATTCTTGACTGATTATCAGAGAGTCCTCAATTCGATCCAAAGCGAAAGAGGAACAACCTAAAGACATTCCTTTAAATTTATTGTCCCTCTGTTCACCTAAACAGTGACTCGTGTACCTGATGGTCAGTCGGTTGTTGTACCTCATAGCGTAAGTTTAAGAGGGAGAAAATGTATATTATCAGGCCACAATCCATTCTGAATTATGTGGAGCTAGGCAGTAAGTGCTTGCCTCAAGACAAGCACAGTTCGATAAGAAGGGATAGAAAGACATCAACATTCAGGAAGTACAGAAGAAATTAGAGAATGTCGTATCTTTGAAGTAGTTCAAGATATGAAAATGTTAAAATATTACAAAAGTACTAAAAAGCAAAGACTCATTTCTGTATCCACCATGAGGAAAGGTCTTCAGAGTTCAGCAGCATTGGTTGTCAACCCCCTTGAAATGGTGTCTACTGTACTCTGTAACGTGATCAAGAATTAATTGAACTTTCGATGCCTTCACGGTTTCTCCCTATGGTCTCTGGGCATTTCGGTACCGGAGAGTGAAAGTTCGGAGATGAAAGTTCTTTGGCTAATGATGATGTCAGTGCATGGTGCTCTCACCTTTGGCTAAATTGGAATAGAATTTTTAGTGATTTCTTTTGCACAGATCTTGCTTAATTGCGGTACAGCATTCAGATATTTATTATCATAGTCTCAAAGATATTTCACAGTGACATGAATAGTTGATGGAAGAAGAAATTCACTGTGTTTTACCTGTAATATAACTTTTACTTTGCATATTATTGAAATGAAACCATTATTATTATTATTATTATTATTATTATTATTATTATTATTATTATTATTATTATTATTATTTATCTAGGTCAGTGAGAGGGATGGGTGACGTCAGTGTAAAAGTAAGCAAGTGAACAAGAAATAATCAAGTGTGTATCAGACCAATTTGTTCTTTTTGTTGTGAAAATGAACATTGTACTAAGGTGGTCACCAAATTCATTTTCGTTCAGTTCATGTTCATAAGGCATTAAGGCCTATTTGGTTTTCATTTCATATTACATTAAAGAAACTGGTTAGTTTTTCTCTCGGTATTAATTACTCTTAGACCTATCTGCTTATATACTGGTGTGCTTATTTACTTTAATCCTGCCACAGTTAAATGTTATAATCACGGTGGAAATTGGTCAGGAACTCGAATTTTTCTTTCAAGAAGGACATAAACTGGAAAAGGAGAGTATTTACGAGGAAAAATCTAATTCCAGAAATTTCTGATTAGTAACTGTCAGATACTGTATCTATACAATTTCTTGTTTATCATAGTATATCTCTCGGCGTTCTGAACATTCTATACAGAATCAAAAAACGAATTGAAAAGAAATTATTTTGTGCTGATGACGCTAGTGTAACAAAGCCACCATCCGTGACAACAGAGAGAGAGAGAGAGAGAGAGAGAGAGAGAGAGAGAGAGAGAGAGAGAGAGAGAGAGCCCAAAGCCATAGGACTAAAATTTTATTCCAATTTTTAGAGAGCCCAAAGCCATAGGACTAAAATTTTATTCCAATTTTTAGAGAGAGAGAGAGAGTAGCAAAAGCCTAAAGACATAGGACTAAGATTTTATTCCATTATTTTAGAGAGAGAGAGAGAGAGAGAGAGAGCCTAAAGCTTAAAGCCATAGGACTAAGATTTTATTCCATTCTCAGAGAGAGAAAGAGAGACCAAAAGCCTTTTTTAGGGAGAGAGAGAGAGAGAGAGAGAGAGAGAGAGAGAGAGAGAGAGAGAGAGAGAGAGAGAGAGAGAGCAAAGGCCACAACAACATTCTTAGGAAAAGCAACAGGTGGTACTAAACCCTCATAGCAAAAGAAACGAAGCCTAGAGTTGCCTCCCAGGGTGTCTATTGAGAGCAGAGCTCACGTCTTCCAGCAGTCAGTCCTCCAGTCGATCCACAGCAGCCCTGGAAGGTTGAGGTCCACCTGCTGTAGCTGCATTCGATTAAAACGCTCAGCTCACTTCGTAATCTGGTGGCTGGACTCACTCTGACGCTTGTGATATCAGTGGTGATTATCGAGTGATAATATTGGTAATGAACAGTCTTGATGATAAATAGCAAGGTTCGAAGAAACAATAGTGTTTTTTGCTGGTGTTCTTTGAAATCAGTGTCAAACGAGTGTTTTTTTTTTTTTATCAAGTGGAGTGGTTTCAATGTTGTGGTTTTTAGTCTACAGTGGATTGTAGATGTGGATTACAGATTCATTTGAGATTCTCTCTTTTTTTTTCTCTGGTGGAAAACTTCGAAATACGAGCTTTAGTGCTTTTAAACCTTATCTAGACGCATACCATTAGCAGAAAACAATATAGTTACCAGTGTAATAATAAAAAAACTAAAAAGAAAAATTCAGTGATAACAAAACCATCTGTAAGTCTAGAACATTATCTGACACAAGAATTATGTAATTTCACGCTTGTCTGCGCAAGGTGTAATTATTCTTAAAAAAACAATATCAAGCAATTTTATTTATTGTTCCTCGCGGTTTTCCGCACTTTTCTGTGCGCCCGGCTTAGTGAGACCATCACTTAAATGTCTCATTACCTTCAGACATATGCTTCAATTCATGACAGCTCTGTCCAGTAATGTCTTTCCTGTGTGGGAAAAGTATTTTGTTATCTTTCATAAATACTTTAAACCCGGAGATTATATCTTTCTTTTATCTGGCCTGAGGCTTTCAGTATCTGTATTTTCTTCTCCAGAATGTTTTTCCCCTTTTATTTTAATAACGGTTCTGGGCCTGGTACAGGCACTGGGTTATCTGCCATATTAACTCTGGGATTCCCATCCTGATTTTGTTTTTCCTGATTCTGAAAAAAAAATCATGGCTGAGAAGTTCAGCTTTTGCTGAGTTGAGAAGGTAAAACTGAACGCTCTATTTAATGATATTTTACGTAAACAGGCACCTAAATGTTTAGGTAACACCTTGTGTAAATGCACTGAACATAGCATTGTTGTTGATACTCATTTTACATGGAAATGCACTAGTATATAAAAATAAATGAGAAGTCAGGTGGTGTTTACACCATAGCTGCTCATAAGAATGGTTTGGCCTCGTCTATTAAATCTTGTTCATTTAAAATTTTATCAAACAAAAAGGAACGGCTCATTTACTTAAAGTAGGCTTTCCAGTCAATTATAAGTTAATAACTTTCAAGTTTCAGATTAAATTTCCTTTCTCCTATCTCATCATTTTTGTCTTGAATGAATAAATTGGTAAAAATTCCATTAATACTTCGTGATGTCAAACAATAACACACACACACACACACACACACACACACACACTGAGGGTCTACCTTCATTTGCACAAGGAGTCAACTTAACGAACTGAAAGTCTCCAAGTGTGAAGTCTGAAAAATTATGCTGAACATCTTACCCTCCTTTATATGTAAATAGTATATATACATACAACATATATTTCCAGTGCCCCTTTTCCGTTTATAGTAACAGCAATCACTTGTGTGTGCAGTCAAACATCAATAGACATTGCCAGTACAAACTTAGGTCTGCGTTTATTTGTATGTCTGCCAGCAAACATTACCAAAGATATCCTGTACAGATTTTCCACGAATGTCTACATGCATCCATTAATAATCATAGACGAAAGAATGTCCACTTTTCCATAGATCTCTACAAGCAAACATGTATAAAAGTGTCTGATGCAGAAGTAGGTCTATGTAGGTCTACTCTGTCTATATCAGAACAAAATCTCCCTTCCCGCCATCTCTTAGGGCCAAACCGACCGTTTGGGTGATCAAGGCGTAATTAATATCCATTGAGGCTTTGTCATTAACAGTTGTTGTTTTCCTGAACGACCAGCAATTATGTCCGGAATATATAATTCATCTGGGGAGAATAAATTATCGACCAATAGTACTCATAGTACACTTGCTTGATGGAAAGTTCCCCCTTGTCTAAGATGGTTAGGGAAAGTTCGGTTAAATATATTGTCCGTTTTTCATTAAATCTCTCTTTTTAATATGTATAATTTTTGTATACATGTGTGTCTATCTGCTTATTGTTTCTTTTATGTTCGTGTCTTCACAACATTCACCATTATTAGGTAGTTGTGTTAACTTTTGTGTTATAGGTTTCTTACGCACGCATAAGAATCTCTTCACTACGAGTATATTGTGTAGTGTCTAAAGAACTTAATTTTGCGCTTTTGAATATGGCAGTAATTTATTAATCTTTGTTAAGAGGTTTAACGAATAAATTCCCTTCGATTCTTGATGAAACTTTTTCCTATAAAAGACGATTGTATCTCATTTGAAAAGAAAACGTCTACGACCACTGAGCTGTGAAATTACACTTTTTTATTTCTTTATTTTTTAGTAACTTAACTGAAGCAGAACAACAGAAATGTTTCGGCAGCTCAAGCGTAAAGTGAAAAGAAAGCTAAATAAAAATGGAAAAGTCCAAGTTGTTGTTTTATGTTGAATAACTATAAGATAGCTTTATCGATTGTCAGTTAACACTAGACCAATGGACTGGAATTCGTAGGAAATGTGGATTAAGAAGAATTATATTTTGAAATTCGGTTTACGAAGTATATTCTCCTGTTTGAGAGAGAGAGAGAGAGAGAGAGAGAGAGAGAGAGAGAGGAAAACTACTCTATATAGCAGATTAACGGCCTAATCAGAAGAGGCAACCAGATCTTAGAGTGACCGCAAGTAACAACAGTCCAATTACGGCGAAGGCCTCTTTTATGGGGCTTTCGGAAACCGTGAGGCAGGAAACGTATCACAGCGAAGCCACAAAGCGGAAAACTGGTCGTGAAGTTAAACCTGCAGGCCAGCTCACCAGCAGCAGCGCTTTCCAGCCGCCTTCTTGTTGGAAATCGTGATGTACTGCCTTCAGATATGACTGACCATGGCTTCTTTTCAAGTGCTTCCATTGTACGAGGCCACAATGACCGCAATGTAAATGTAAATCTTGTATAATCGTCCCTGTAGTCTTTACGCTAACTGTTATAACGGTGGTTGAACACCATCTTCACAAGGGTGCTTTCTTCAGGATAATTACTCAAGAATATTCAGTAAAGAACGTGTTTTCCAGAATGAAGAGAACCAGATGACAGTACTTGATGAGACAAAAGCCATTAGGCCTAAATTACTCTTTAATTAATATATTTTTTTCGGTTTACTAATGGACGCCCTTTGGAAATTAAAAACTTTAAGAGTACCAGTGATTGAAGACCCAGTCCACAGCTCTTGATAAAGCTGATGCTGGAAAATGAAAAGTAAGTATCACAATAACTAGACCTAAATCGCTTTCATGCTCTCTCGTATTGCATGGTCATATATCATAAATACCTTAGGATAACGTAAAGACTGAGGAATACCAATGGATGACTGGATCTTTTGCATCCGATAAATAATGATGGTACACAATGGTTCAACCACTAGCATTTGCTGGAACTGAAGAAAGTGATCCGTTGTTTCCAGCCATCTGAAACCCTATCACCAGCGGTAGGGCTAATGATCATTGATGACTGAGTGATCTTCAGTAGGTTTTTTCCTTTCTTTCCTTCTGGTCAATGTCAGAGGAAATGTGCATTGGAAAATGCTCCAGAAGCGGCAGTAAACAGCTGTGGTTTCTTGGTGGTTGAGCGTAAGTGATCTATATATTTAGCATATGGCGCCGACTGTCTGGTGGCTGGTTATGCTTCCGAGACGCTGGGTGATCGGAAAAAGGGATTTTCATTCTTTTCACGTTTTGCAAGGGCTCTTAGTACAAAATAATCCTTGTTTTATTTGTTACTGATGCATGCTGCAAAATCGTTCAGTTTTTATGTCTGGATAATTGGCTTTGAGCGAACATAACTCAGTGCGCTTCAGTGTTTGAACACAGCACCTTCGGACACATAAGCTGAACGTGCTTTATCAACACTCGTCTGTTTATCAGGCTGGTGTCTATCAACAGAGGTCATCGAAGCCTCATGTTATAAACACGAATCCTTAACCAACAAGGAACCATTTGGATTTCACAAATTGTCGACAATACTATGTACTTTACTTGGGTGTAGTATTTTATGTAAAGTGATGCTGTATAGCTTACGCATGCAATGCAAACCAGTTTTGCTTTACAAATCTAAAGGTGTAATCGCTTTCCCACTCTGATGCACACACACAAACATGATTCATACGGTGGGTAGAAACTGAAGTTATTCGCTTTGACAGTGTATAATGAAATATTTAATTTCATTCAACTTTGTCTAAACACTGATTTTGGCCCGTCTCTGATACCATTTTGTAACACCGAAGATTGTCGTTCTCATAGTCCACTAGACCGAGGTTTAGGTTTTGTCTAAAATGCTATAAGTTTTTTTTTATTATTGTCATGAAAATAACTGACGTTCCAGATGACGGAAACCCTTTAAACTGTCATCACTTCAAAGAGAAGTCTAGGTCTATCTTTCATCTGATGAATAAAAATCGAAACTGCTGACAGATTTCCAGAAGCCCCAAACTGTGAACTCGAGTGTATATCAACCTGCATGGAACACATTCGCCACTAAAATAATCCTAAACTAATTGATATAAAGGGGATTTGCAGTCCTCATAGATCATCATTTCGATAGTTACGGCATTTAATTAAAAATTACACACTCATTTTGGAACACTTTCTAGCAAAAAATTCTTATTCAGGTTAGGAGAGGGAAGAGTTTGGCAGACATGACGAGTGAAATGTAGGTCTATACTGACCTCCTTTCCTCACTGGATTTTCCTTTTCGTTTATAACCACATTTATTGTAGTACTCCTGCAAATTTTCCCAGTATAGGTAAGGGTGGTGATATATTACTGATGAAGTTTCCTTTCTATAGGCCTACCACCATCAAGATTTGAAATCTCGGTGGAGAGGGGAGGGAGAGTGGCAGTGGTTACGGTTTTCTACCGTAGTCCTTGAAATTGAAGTCCATTGAGTCCAGCCAGCGTGAGTCCGTGAGAGGCAAAGATGAAATTGAAGTCATCCATTGAGTCCAGCCAGACACCGTGAGAGGCAAAGATAAAAGTCCCATCGAACAGTTATGTGTGGACGCAGCTAAAAAAAGCATGCAGCAGCAGTAATTGTTCCATTATCTGCAATGTTCCCACATTTCTCATTGAACAATATAAAAGCTTATATTGACTATTTTTATAGGTTAAGCAAGCTCTGCTGTGTAAAATATCCATACAACTACACTGGAAGGAAAGCATGAGGGCAAAGTAGGTCCTCATAACAGTGAGATACCACAAAAACATCATTTTCTTTCCGCTATTATTTTACAAAAGTCTAAAGAAATGTCAGTGAGCAATGATGGTCTAAACTTCTTCGCGAAACCACCTAGTGAGACTATAACCCTCTTCACTAGAATGAGACCGTAACGAAGTTATACTTTACATAATCTGGGTTCTTGTGTTCTTCAGAAATGCTCATAAAGATATATAATGCCAGTTAGCCACTGTAAGCACGTTGCCCTTAGTCATTCATTGCGGTTTTACTCGAATTTTGCGGGGTTGTAAAATGTCTGCCAACTGCTCCGCTGATTTTTATGCTGGTCAGTCATCATCGGTCTAGGAGGGAGGGAGGTTGATTCGCACCAATGCAGTTGGATTTTTCTGTCTTTTTCTTTAAATCTTTACTGTAAGATTGATTTGGTTTTTTATCATTACTTCAAGCCTTTGCTCCTTTTTTTATTGGACCATACAAGTACAGTAGGTTTTCATTCCATCGAGAGAGGATTTTTCACATACATGCATACACAAACATACACACACATATACATATGTATAACGTGTGTATTTATGTTTGTATATATGTATGTGTGGGTATGTATATATATAATATACTGTATATAATATATATGTTTCCATGCATGCCTGCGTCCCATTCATTCACTCTCACATATGCACACACTCATGAAAACAGGTCAGCACCTCCTTTGCTCCTCAAGCAAAATATAGGTCGAGTTTTCAAATAAACGAGAATTTAAACTACTTATGCAGTGTGCGTTCCACAGCTGCACCCGGGTAACTGAAAACAATTAGCAAATATCGCTTTTGAGGATCTTTCAAGAATCCGTTCGTTTGCTCGGAACTGTTCGTGAGAAAATACTGCAGCTTTTCTTTGTTGGATATTTTGTTAGTTTTTTTTTTATACTAATGAGGGCTTGGATTTCATCTGGAAGGTGTTGCGTTTTCCGTTCCACCTGTAATTACCGTGTGGGGGCGAGGAAGCCGCCAGGTGAACAAGTGCTTTGATGGACTGGAAAAGCGTGCCCTTTTGTAGTATAATTGTCTTGAGTCTAGTTCATTATAATTCGCCCAAACGGTACTTTGAGAAACTAACTTTGTGATCATATAAGTATGGCATATTGCGTTATAGTTATCTCTTCATTTAATTTTAACATGAAAAAGAAAAGTGTTATTTAAATATTAATATTCAGTATTTTTCATGCTGTTACATTTTTTATCAGGACTATCTATCATCCTAATAATTATTTTTCAATTTTTAGAACAGACACCTTCAGCTAAAGTAGGGAATCAGTTTTAAAAGAACAATAATAATCTTATGATATATGTATATATACATACATACATATACATTATATGTAATGTATATATATTAATGATGTATATCTAATATATATATTATATATATATATATATATATATATACGTATGTATGTGCGTATTCATATACGTACATACAATATACACACGATACTCGTAACCTGTGCTCCCATTTCGCACAAGCGAATAAATCACATTTTAACCAAAACCTACCATATAGCAGTCGAAGGTCAGTGTTGCCATATGGCCCTCAGCCATATAGTGTAGGGTGGAAGAGTAATTGCTCGTATCATTTAAGGCGGATAATAATTATGTTACCTGGGGAAGGAAGGTAGGAGACGTTACATAAAGCATGTTGAGATTCAGGTTAATTAGCGATGGTAGGCGTTATCAGCGAACGATAACGACCTGCCTAGTTTTCCTCTTACGTTTAAAGGACCTCCTGCCCCCCGCCCCCCTCTCTTACATCTCTCTCTCACTCTCACACATACACACAGTCTCTCTCTCTCTCACAGTCTCTCTATCTCTCTCTCACACACACAGTCTCTCTATCTCTCTCTCACACACACAGTGTCTTTCTCTCTCTCTCACACACACAGTGTCTTTCTCTCTCTCTCTCTCACACACACAGTGTCTCTCTCTCCCTCACACACACGCAGTCTCTCTCTCACTCTCTCCCTCACACACACACACAGTGTCTCTCTCTCTCTCTCTCACACACACACACACACTGTATCCCTCTCTCTCACCCTCTCACGCACACACAATCTCTCTCTCTCACACACACACAGTCTCTCTCTCTCACATAGTGCCCCTCTCACATACACACATTTAGAAGGTGTTGGAGTGGCTTTGTTTATGTGTATACATAATGCCTCTCTCTCTCAAACACACACACACAGTCTCTCTCTCTCTCTCTCTCTCTCTCTCTCTCTCTCTCTCTCTCTCTCTCTCTCTCATACACAGTGTCAGTGTGCTGTACAGTGCCAGTGTTCATGTACACCAGACCATAGCATTAACATTGCTGAGGAAGGAACAACCTTCCTTCCTGTATTATGTACACTGAAACTTGAAGACATAAAAAGTTTGTAATGTTACCTTTGAGCAATATTTCTTGATGTCTTATTTCGCTTTACTTATGTGTTTCTCAGTTGTTGCTTGTTAGATTACCCATACGCATCATTAGTAGTAATAATTAACTGTTGTGTATATTTTCAAGCAGATCCCCCGCTCTTCAAGAACAATTATCTACGAAACTTTATATATCGGGTGAAGAAATATGATAAGCACCCTTTCCCGACAATGCAGCCCCGTGACAGATGGCAGTGAGGTGAGAAGGCCAGTCAGTGGACGAAGCATGTGTTCGAACTTGACACAGAATCCAGCGATGGGTTAACAGTAACTTCAGTCAGTGATCGACTAAATCTAAAAACAATTACCAAGAGAAAGAGTCGCTGGAAAGTAAACAATAATGACTCACGACAAAGTGGTATACAGCTCTTCTTGTTGTCCAACCTCCATCTTCTTCTTCTTCTTGCCGTAAACCTCGGAGATTCGTAAACCTATACCTTCCTAAATCCAACATGGCGACCCGTTGGGAGGGCGAAAACCTCCTGGTGAAATTAAGCGGAATCCTACGCTTCTGCTGTGAGTCTGTGGTGGTTCCTTCCTCAAGCACCGCTCCCTCCTACAACTCCGTGTTACCCCAAGGATACCACAGGGGTGAAGCTGTGGACGAACCCCAAGTAATCACGGATCCCGACCCGTGGGGACAACGGCTCGCCAATCACAGGCTGGTGAGTATAGGGGCCTCCGCTCATTACTTATTTGTACTATAGTTATTATTTGTTATACAGTTATTTAGTTTGGGGTTTCGTCCTATTTCGTACCAGAGACACCAGGAGTTACCAGGCAAAAGAACCATAGCATATAAAAACTTAAATTTGATATAAAATACTCAAATACTAATATTAATTCGATATAAAATGTTGCTACAATAGATATCATCAGCTGGATGAAAATGTAGAGACTCGGTTGTGTCCTTAACAGCGCCTCCCATTCCTATAGGAAATGACTCACACACTGCATCCACACTTTTTTTTTTATCTCACAACGGCGAAAGGAATTAAAAAATAAGTGGAAGACTTAATCCGTGGAATCTGAGACCACAACTCGCAAAAGTCAGCCATAAAAAAACAGTAAAGCGATAAGGTTTTTACACTACGGAAAAATGAGAAGGGTTCGGTGACTCGCAGTAAACCTTATAATATTCGCACCTGGTTTCACAGAAAAGTCTTTAACCTAGATGGAAGTGAGGCGTACTTTTTTTTTTTTTGTCCAGAGAACCTCTGTGACAGTACATAATCCAAGATACCACTTTCAGCTCTTATCGGTTCCCATTCGTCTATTTCCCGTCTGTGGGTATACCATCAGTGTACCTCACACAATGCGCTGTAGGCAATACTTAAAGTTTTTCACAGCGTTCGTTAGACCCGTAGCTGCAACCCCTTTCGTTCCTTTTGCTGTACCTCCGTTCATGTTCTTTTTCTTCTATCTTGCTTTCCACACTCCCTTAATTATTTTCAGCACTGAATGACTCCATAGGTCCCAGCGCTTGGCCTATTGGGGCGAATGCAGAGTAAGGGGTCCGGCTTACTGTAGGCCTAGTAGGCATTTCAGAGGGAATATGACTTAACCAGACTTACCTTAGCATAACCTAACCTAGGATACCGTGCCCTGACCTGGTAATTTTACATTCCAATTCCAGTTTTACTCCTTTTGTCTATTACCAATTCCCTTTTGTCAAATGCCTCTTCTCATCCCACAGGAAGGCGCCCGCTACACCATAATCCCCACGATCTCGGTGGTCCCGCCCTGGGATGATGACACCGCCCAAAACGAGACCAGCAACCTCCCCGATGACCTGACCTTCGGGGAGAGCTTCCGACAGATCCACTACATCAACCCGACGCCCGTCTTGGGTCACCACAGCGACCTGCCGGCTGCGGGCGACCGCGGCGGGAACGCCATCTTGAACGCCACCCAGAGGTTCTACGACGCCCTTCGGGTTGTCCTGCACGGAGGGGGAGTGTCCCCTCCCGAAGTTCCGAGTTTTAGGTAAGGGAGCCGTGACTTTTTTCCTCCCTTTTTTCACTTCTCACTCCCTAGCTTTGGAACTTTCCTCCTGCTTCTGTTTCCTCCATTAGTATTCATTTTCGGCCTGGGCTAGATTGGGACACTGGGTTGACCGTCCCGTTGTTTTTTGGAGGAAGATAATTATTGGATAAATACAAGAAAATGCTTTTATGTTTAGAGAAACTAACAAAACTCTCTCTCTCTCATTCGTGGTGTGGCCAAATTTTCTTACAAGATTGAAATTTTGAAATTTGCAACAAATTCATTTTACCCTAACGGCAAGACTACTGGTTTTTCAATCACCAGTTACTTACATTCTCCTTGTAAGTATGTACGTATATATGTATGTATGTATTTATGTATGTGAGAGTGAAAAACAAATTGAGATTACCCACCATACAATTCTTGAGAACCTTTTGGGCCTAAGTACCGTCCATCCAATTAAATGCATATATACATCATATAAATTAATTCCAGTTGCTTGGGAATATTCCTTCGTATTTAGAAACTGATTTATTCTTCCGAACGCGAAACCAACTGATTGCATATCTCTAAAGGATTCGTAACACCCGTCAGCCGACTTTCTCCCAGATTTGACTTATTATAATTCAGTAATCCTCTTGTTTGGTGATAGTTTTTGGAACAACTGCCGTGCTCTTGAATTCTCCCCATGCTTTTGTTTTCCCTGATTCTGTTACAGTAAGACATCTTTTAAGAGGCAGTAAGTCATTTTCTCCTGGATCAAATCTCTTTTATCCATTTCACTTAATTTCATATTCCCATCGGGCCTGGGCTACAAAAGAGCACGTGTCAGTCCCGTCGGCATCGGCATTAATAAAACTAATTAATCTCCATCTCGTTTGGTGACAGTTTTTTTTTTTTTTTGGGGCCACAACTGCCATGATCTGGAATTCTCCCCATGCTTTCTCTTTCCCTGACTCATGTGCAATAAGACATCTTTTAAGAGGAGGCACGTCGCTTTCTCAGGAGTCAAATCTCTGTCTTGTATCCACCCAACTTATTTTGGGCTACAAAAGGCCACTTGCCAGTCCCGTCGGCATCCGCATTAATAAAACTAATTAATCTCTCTTTAAATCTCCCTTTCAGAGACGATGCTGGAGCCGGGATTAACGTCGACGTGGCCGGACTAGCGCCCCACGTCCTCGACAGCTTCGACCCGCAAGTCTCGTCGACCAGAGATCCGGAAGCTTTAGCGATGTCTCCCTTATTGCAGGTCAGATTGATGCCGGTTCCTCCTGAATTTCAGTGGTTCAAGTAATAATAATAATAATAATAATAATAATAATAATAATAATAATAATAATAATAATAATAATAATAATAATAATCGGCTAACCCATAAGTTGCAGTTGCATAGAAGAAAATTAATAATAATAATAATAATAATAATAATAATAATAATAATAATAATAATAATAATAATAATAATAATAATAATAATAGGTTTTGTTAAACGAAATGTCAGATTCAGCAGCATTTATTTTTTATAGTAAACGCCCAATGCGTCTTATCAATTGATAAGACGAATTGAGCGTTTACTATATAAAATAAATGCTGCTGAAACTGACATTTTGTTTAACAAAACCTGTATTAAAGAAGGTCTTTTCCTAATTTTTTAATAATAATAATAATAATAATAATAATATAGGCCAGAGAGATGTCAGTTCTCCTAAATTTCAGTGGTTATATAATAATTCTTAATAATAATAATAATAATAATAATAATAATAGTAATAATATTTAATCAAAAATAATGGGAAATAATAATATTTTTTGTCTTTATGTAATAATAATCTTCTAATCAAAATAATAATAATAATAATGATAATAATAATAATAATTTAATAATAAGGTCACTTTTTGGACTATGTGTCAGTTGTCTTCTCAAGATTCTAATAATAAATAAAATAATAATATGACAATAATTTTAAGGTTAATAAGTAATAATAATAATAAAAATAATAATATAATAATTTTAATAATAATAATAATAATAATAATGACAGTGAATATAAGTGTTTCCTTCCACCTTCAGGTGTGCGCCGCCCTTGGCATCCTGGTGGTGCTGATGGTGATCCTGTTCCACTCGCACCACTTCCGGCGGGACTGCGTGACGGAGAGGCGGGCCCTGAGGCGCGTCGCCCGCCGCTACCACGTCGCCAGAGCCCAGGACGACGTCGAGAGGAACGACGAAGTGACGGACGTGACCTTGTGATATTCGGAGATGTGGTTTCTGCGACTTGACCGAGTTTTAGAAAATAAAAGACGATGTATCTATAAGAAAGCATTTTATTGTTTTCTCGATTTGCTTTCATTCTATTTTATATTTTTTGTGCTTTTATCAAGAATATAAAATGCGATTCATTCGTAAGCAATTATAGAAATGGTTTATGTGACTTTATACTGTGTTTTGAAACAAACAAAATACGGTGCATTTATAAGAAAATATTTTATTGTTTTCTCGATTTGTGTTTTTTTAATTATATTTTGTGCTGTTAAGAAAATATTTTGTTTTCTTGATTTGTGTTTTTGCACGAAGAGTTGAACTTGATTATAATTTGTGTTGTTTTGATTCTGCTTTGCTGCCAGCCCCTGCTTCTGTGTTTTATAAGAAAATAAAATCACAATAACACAGATTCTGTGATATAAAAATCACATAAAACACAGATTTCAATCACTAATGTGAATCTTTTTATTAAACATGAAAATTATGTGCGATTTTCATTTCTGTGTTTTATGTGATATTAAAATCACATAAAACAGATTTTATGAGATTTCAGAATCACATGAAACAGATTTCAATATCACTAATTGTGTGAATTTTTTTTTTATTAAACATGAAATTTGTGTACGATTTTTATTGAAAACAATGAACACGTATGAGATAAAATTGTGTGGCTCTTATTAGACGCCTACAGCTTCTAACTAAACTCTATTAGAGACAAAATACTTGTACCGATATAATTTTAAAAAGATACTTGTACTACACCTTCATAAATAAAAATTATATCCTTAATGGATGCATGAAAATTCTGTGAGATTTATTAACAGACAAAATTAGGAGTGATTTACAATAAAAGTTGAAAAAAATGTCTAGGCTGTTGTCTTGCTCCCTAACTGGACTTTTTAATATTACACAAACATTATTATATATATATTTCTTAGATAAAAAGGCCATCAAAGTTGTCAAATATATCTTACAATGGATAAGCCAGGTGGTCTAAACATATATGAAATGTTTTCCAAGCGCAAAGTAGACCGAATAACTATTGAATTCACTTTCATTTTCTTGCTTCGTCGGTCACTCTATAAATAAAGTTTTCATTCCCATAGTAAAACTGCGTGGTAAGTGGGTGTCCATCTTTTTCTTTCTTTAGAGAAAATACGTTCTATTGCTTATCACATCCAACGCAGCGATATTTCGTAAACAATCGTCTTTATGGTGTACATGAACAGAGAATATTTACAATGTTGGCCAATGGAATTTGCAGAAATGTCTTTTTATTCAAGACAATGTCACCATTAAACGACAAAAAGAAAGCTTTAATATAAATTCAGTGTAATTTCAGTGTACGCTTCAACTAGAGCTCAGGTAATAATAGACAAGATCAAATGTTGGTATTCATTAATCACTTCTTTCTCGGCCATGTGTTAACATAGATTAGATGCTGAATATTGACTGAACTCCTCGTAACTCCGCCCTTAACAAAATGGTATAGCGCCACAGCAAACAAAACCAGATTTCAACTATAGACCTCTACTTTCCAGCACTTGAATTATTTTAATTTAAATGTAGCATCTTGTCGTTTGTACCCAGCGGTAACAATCCGTTTTCACAAAATAGGCATCTTTATTTTTTTCGTATAGACGCCATTACAGCGTCCATTTCATGTATGAGCTCTCACTTTGCTGTTAAAAGTATTGACATAGTATCATGAATATATATTTATAAATTATTTTAATTATATTTTGTATTATATTGACTTAAATTTAATTTAAATATTTTATTTATAGTGAAATATTATCTACTTTTCTTCGATATAATATGGAGATAATACTAAATTACTCGTAGTATCACGACCTTTGTTTACTTCGGTAGTGAACGCCCGTGAGGAAAGTCCTTCCCGTTAAATTTGAAACCATCTTGAAAATTGTGCTTCTGTTTCACGCTGCTGTGGCTAATAGGAGCTTGGAGGTGAGATAAATATGTGATTTATGTAAATTAATTTAAGCTACGAAGATTTACAACCGTTTATAACCACGTAAATGCAGCCTATAGACCTAATATTGAGGTTAGGAATAGTCCTACAACATGCTTGGCAATCCAAATTCACCGCTCCTTTGTGCGTGTTTTAAGTTTTCTTTCATATTTTCAATCAGTTTTTATCGACAGTTCTGCAAGGAAGTACATTTGCCTTTAAAAATGAGCAGTTTAATCTATCTGCTTGCAGAAGCAGAGATTTACGGTTTTTCTCGAAATTAAACGGGTCCGTAGGCCCGTATCCTAAGACGCGCTTTTGTTGACCTTCCCCCTTTATTCCATTTTGTTGTTTTTTATAATCTCTTGCTTCTGCAAGCAGATAAACTGCTCGTTTTTAATTGTTTTCCATGATTCAATAAGTATTTGGTAAATCTGCGTGCCGAGCTTGACTTTAGCCTACTTCGTATTGCAGTAAGTTTAGACCCCTAAACTGTAGGATTAGCCTACCCTCCGAGGGCTCTGGTTCACACAGTCGTAACGTCTTATTGCCAAAATGTATATAGCCTAGCTTAGGCCATATCTAGGTAGGCCTGCTAATGGTGGAGGCTAGGCTAGGCCTACTGTAGACCCACTGCATGCTAGATTCCCTAGGCCTGATGGACTTAGGCTCACTAAAGAAGGACTCCCAGGGCTTTCTAGTTCACGCAGTCATAAAATCCTAGGTAAAACTGAAGAATCCTACTACCGCAGTCTGTTTCCCATTAGTCGCCGACCTTAGTAGCTATTTACTGTCTTTTCTTTGTTTTTGTTTTACGTTTGTCTTTTTTTGTTTTCATAATTTAGGCTATAGGCCTGTTTACTGTCTTTTGGTTATGTTTGTACATTCATGCCCAAGGAGCTGGTAAGCCTACTGAACACGGCACCTGGATTGCTCATGAACTGGTAGCCTAGTTACAGAACCAGCGGGGCGTGGAAGGCCTAGTAGTCTTCAGTTTTACCAAATCCTACTGCCAAAATACCTATAGCGTAGCTTAGGCTAAGGCTAGATAGGCCTACTAGGCACAAAAGTGAAGGTGGAAGTGCGGACGAGTTGCGAACGCTAGGCATATTTCAAGCCTAGGCCTAAAATCAGATTGAAGATGTAGGCCTAATCAAACAGGGATGCATCCTACCTATCCTGGTACCAGCCTGTGGTAGGCTATCCTAGCTTATTCCTACTTTAAGTAGGCTAGCTGGCCAGAAGATACTGTTTATTAATGTAATCTGTCGACCAAACAATATAGAAAAGTCTTTCGTTTGTGGTTTTACTTTAATCCCCGAGAGGTTGGTGTTAAACGTGGTGTCCTGCGGAGCTTTTCTATGTGCAGACATAAAAGACTAAATTTCTTGCTGTATTTCGGCAAATATTTCAAATTACCTCAACTGAACTGCATCGTATACACCCTTTTCTGTGTTGTTCGTTCAAAAATTTTAATCAATAAACAATATCTCCGTGTGAAGCCTTCCTGAGAATTGTCATGTAATGCAGTACAGGTGAGATAATTTGAGAAATTTACTGTGTATTAGTTTATGTTTTTATGTTCATCACCAAGGGGCTGGTACTAAACAGGGCGAATACTTCACAGGTCGTCGTGTTTAGTACCAGCCTCTCAGGGATGTAAACAAAATCAAAATGAATGGTAAGTTTCCCACCATCTTAGTAAACTGACTGGTTATCTTGTGTTTTATGCTTATTTAACCATGAGAATATTGTTGGTGAAAATTAGTACACAGACTCCACCCTACTTACAAACATTCAATGTACAAACATTCAGAAATACAAACAAATGGGATTGCAAATTCAAATTGTGTTCAGTGCTCCCCTTTACCACCTGCAAGTTCAAATTTTGCTTTGCACACCTATTCTGTGCATACAATACTGTACTGTATAGTATATTGAGTTTTTGGATGAAAAAATTTATAGTACTGTATTGATTTTATATCATACTGTAATTAAATAGGCGTGAAAGTACAGTGTATGTATTTCCTAGTTTTTGCTATTTCAAACAATTATTGTGGGGGAACTCCAGTGGTAAGGTGTGTTTTTGGGTGAGGAAAAGGAAAAATAAAAGTAGGCCTGTTAGTTAGAATGGTAAGAAATTCGTATATTACAAGATAAATAGCTAGAAAAATATGTAGGCACGGGATGGTATTTATTTTTTATCCGGAGCAGTAGCCAAATTACAAAACCAATTATGGTGTGGCAAGGGCAGTTACAGGTATACATCTTTGGGGTGAAGCACCCAACCTAGGCTAACTTTACTAAGGGGGCTACACCCCTAGATACCCCAAACCTAGCTTAACTTGGAAGATTGTAAAATGTAGAGTAAAATACATAGAGATGCATCCAAATCTAACCTAACCTTGTGGATCGGGTACTGCCTGACCAATTGCTTCACCTTCTTGGACTCCTCATAGGTGGGATAGTGCCATCATTGTACTTCATATGGTGCACTGTAGGCATTACTTAAGGTTCTTTGCAGCGTCCCTTCGGCCCACATCTGCAACCCCCTTTATTCCTTTAACCATACCTCTGTTCATATTCTTTTTCTTCCTTTTACACCCTCCCCTGACAGTTGTTTCAACACTTTTTCAGCAATGAATGACCTCATAGGTCCTAGCTCTTAGTCCTTTACCCTAAATTTTATTTTTTATGGTATTAGCCATTGTGATGATTTGATTAAAATAAACTGTATTTGAAATACAGCTTTTTGAAAAGAAAATAATGACAATGGCTGTGAAAAATAAACAAATGTTTTAGGACTCAGATGCTAAATTGTGTATCAGTATTATTCAGAAATAACACTTTTTCGTTAGTAGGCTCTACAAAATATGCAGTCAAATTTGGCTCTGCTGTTATTTTTCTGTAATTTTACTACTTCCCCATAGGGGGTTAGTGCCGTCAGTGCACCTCACGGGGTGCACTGTAGGCATTACTTAAAGTTCTTTGCAGCGTCCCGTGGCCTTTAGTTGCAACCCCTTTCTTCCCTTTTACTGTACCTCCCTTCATATTATCTTTGTTCCATCTTGCTATCCACCCTCTCCTAACAATCATTTCATAGTGCAACTGCGAGGTTTTCCTCCTGCTACACCTTTCAAACCTATCTACTCTCAATTTCCTCTCCAGCGCTGAATGACCTCATAGGTCCCAGTGCTTGGCCTTTAGCCTAAACTCTATATTCCATTCCATTCCTATAATTTTGCTATATAAAATTCATTGTGTATTTGTGAACAGCAGTTGCTGTTCCGTGTATAACTTCCATTGCCACAACTGCCCTAGGATCAGGATGTGAGTGTACAAGTAATCAAGTCTGTGGCTGACTTCTTATGTTATTGGCTCCCATAAAGTATGCAGAATGAAGGTATCTTGGTCCAAGCTTTGGGATGGTATGCAATCCCGATTGCTTGATGTATAATAAAAAAATTGGGGCGCTCACCATCTTGCCACTGGTCACTAGAAAAGTAAGCAGAGTGAAGGTAGCTGTGTCTGATGGCAAGTCTGAATATGGAATTTACTGCATGTAGACCAGCCCTGTGCAACCTATGCAGCCCTCTTCATTGGGGCCCTTTCTCCTAAAAATAAATAAGCCCCGGCCTTCAGCAGGAAAGATTTTATTTTACTAAAATACAAGTAAAAAACAAGATTTGAAAACCGGATAACTCTTATGTTAATGATCCCAGTTAACCAATAATAAGTAATTATTTATGTTTGTACATTATAATAATGTACGGTAGCCTTTCATTTGCTCATCTATAGTAAGGAAAATACTTTTGTTTTGAACAAATCTTATTTTTGTGATCCTAATTTAAATAAAATCAGTAACAAACTAATCATCTATCTTTATCAGTATAATCTCACATAATATGTCTTGATCGTAGTAAATAACATGAAATAGTAAGGTTAGGTGGCCCTCCATACCAACAGAGTTGGCCCTTTGGGAAAATAGGTTGCACACCCTGTTGTAGACTATCCTTCTGAGCCCCTATTAAATTACTGCACTGTACTGTATTTTGGTTGATAGTCACCAAGCCTGCTATGAACTGAATAGAAGCTCTTTGTTTACAGGTGACAAGAAGTGGTAAACCAGTACTGTATACCAAGTCTTCCAGTCACTTCACTAACAACAGTCATGGAAAATACGGACGTTGCCCAGCTCAAACTTCGTCTAGAGGAATCAGAGAGAAATCTTATAACAGCTGCAAAGTATGGCAAGCTTTTGTTAGAAGAAAACCATGAACTTCATGTGAAACTGGAAGAAACAATCAAAGAATATTCCATGAAATTAGAGGTAAATATGTTTTTTTTTTTTTTTTTTTTTTTACCATTATATGTTGCTCTGTTCAGGACTGATATGATTAGCACTTGTATTTTGGTTAAAGGTCCCAGTTCCTAGATCTGTATGACAATAATGGTTAGAACCCACTTAATTCATCTCTGAATGAATTAAGCCTGTATGTTATGTCCTCACTTGTAACAATGTCTAAATACTATCTAAATAATCATGAGAATACTATAGCATAATGAAGATATTGTAATCTTACCTTGTTAACTTCCTGTATTTTTGCTTTTACTTACCAAAAGGACTGACAAATTATCATTTAGGTAAGTCTAATGTTTCATTTTGAAGTTCATGGCCCAGATTCAAAGAACAACAAGGGGGCTATTGAACTCCTTGAACTCATAGAGGCAAAGACACTGAACTTGTAATTGAAAAAGCTAAATATTGGAAAAAGTGGAAGAGAGAGAGAAGGGGGACCTTCCAGTAGAAAGAATGAGGTTGTTTAGGTAGCATTTTTATATGTGGAACTTGAGTGTCTATGGTACTGAATTTAGTATAAACTGTTCGCTGGATATTGGGTATTTTCCGTAGAAAGAATATTTGGGTCTAGATTTTTGTTTTGCTGTTTTCCTTGACAGATCAGACACAGTAGAACTAAACTGTCAGCCGGACATCCTCATTTAGTTGGGGTCTCTAGGTTTCTTTAGGTAATTGTCTTATGCCAGGTCTGGCCTAACTTGCTCTCTTTAATTATTAAATTAAAAGTTGCAGGGGATGCTTGTTAGTTTGGAGGCTGTTCTGGAGGAAACCTCATGATGGTCTACCAGGGTATATTCAGATTTAATACTTTGAGGTCTGAAACTAAAGGTTTTGGAGTGGATTTGTAGAAGTTCCAAGGAAACCAATTGCAATTTGGTTCTCAAAATTCTGTTACCAGAAGCTTAAAGTCCCATTATTGGAGGAAGCAAGAGAATCTTAGAGTAAAATTAGTGGGATGACAAAGGAAACACCTCTGAGGCCAGGTAATTGTATATGAACCAGACAAAAATACACAGCTAGACAAGTTAATGACACTTTTAGTGATTTAGCTGAGAAAGATAGGAAAGAGTAAATGTGAACTAACTGGTGCCGTGACCAAGTTAATGGCTTGGTTAACATTGCATGTGTAGCCTAACTTGGACTTCTTCCAGATAATACTCCATTTGTAATAAAAGATAGTGCAAAGCAAAAGTTCTATATAAAAATTAAGCTGGTAGGTTTGCTTCCAGCCTGCTTTGAACTCAAAGGCCCACAAAAGGTGTTTTAAGGGGAACAGGTGAGGGAGAAAAAAAAAGTTCGAGTTGAAGAAAGGTTTGAGTTGCAGGAATGAGTTGAAGAAATGTTTATATGGACTTGATAGTCAGAAACCTGTTGGATGCCAAATGATTTCTTAATGAGGCCACTTGACATGCAATAGGTGGAAGTCTCATTTATTTAAAACTTTTGCATGTTTGTGAAAAGGCATCAAAGAATTGAGCTGAAGAAAGAAAACTGTAAGTGAAAAACTTTCAGTTGTCTGTAAATTTTGCAGTGACTATGAAAATGGAAGTATACTGTTTAGATGGGATTTTTTTTTGCATTCTGGTGGCTAGTTTACAATTAGAATTAGTGGACAAATAGGACAGTGTAGTACTGTATTAGATTTTAGTCATTTTGATAAAGTGAAATGTTCACATATTTTTATAGTTGGGGTTTTCTTGCTTTTGATACAACTTTGGTACTATTGATCTTTAGGTACTGATGACACACTTAGGAGCCATGGAGAAAAATAAACTTAACTTTTACGTGACTTGAAAGTTTTGGTGTGGCATTAAAAATTTTTTTTTATTTTTTGTGTATGCATGCTTTGTGCTTAGGCATTTTGTGAAGAGTTGTCAGACAACTTACCTGCTGTTATTTAGGGGTTCACCAGTATTAACTGTTTCAGCTTGCTTGTTCATGAGTGGATCACACTTTAGTGTACATTGTGTTATTTTTTTCTTATTTTACTTATATGGGTACTATGGTGAGTGGTATTTTGAAGTGTTTTTATTCTTTTCCAGTCTCTGGAGCAGGAGAAACATGCCATTTCCCTTAAATACGAAACCAAAGTTCAGAATGAACTTGCTCTCAGTAGTGAACTTGATCAGCTTCGCGAGCAGCAGGAGAGTACGGTTAACTCAGAGGTTTCACGTGTCACACAAACCCTCGAGAAGGAAGCACAGAGGTTGAGTAGAAAGGTACTGTATATTTAAGATCTTGAATATTGAATGTGATGTTTCTATCTTGAAATGATTTCTTTCAGCATAAACCCTTCACTCACAAGTACTGTAGCCTAAAAGAACACTGATCCTCAGAGAAGAAGATTTGACAGTTGTTCTGTACAGATCCCCATTTGATTAGCAGATTGATGCATCAGCAAACCCTGTCATCAGTCAAGATGTTCCTCTTCCTTATCCTGAGTAATTACTGTTGGCAGCTGACATCTTGGTTGTTGCTTAACTGTCTAATAGGGAAGGCGAAATGGCATCATTGAAATTGGTAAGGAACTGTGACAACAAAACCCTCTGGAGCAATCACAAATGGAATGATTTTGCAGAAAAAAAAAAGGAAAAGATTGAGTGCAATGATAAGTCTAGAGCCTCTGGCATTAGTTCTTTTCCATTGATGGCCAAAACAAAAGCTGATTGTGCATGGGTAGGGAAGGGGTATGGTACCTTTTAAGGGGCAGAATTACAAATTCACTCTGAAATTATCACTTTGTCTGCACTACAGGCACTGAAGTGATTGGTTTTGTTTAAAAAAATTAAATACCTTCTCTTACCAGGGATACTGTAGATATCTTCATCCCTAACTTGTTGATTGCTTTACTTTTCACCAATAACATGATGAGAGTAAAGCATTTTAACTTAATTTTCTGGCTAAGCTGTATACTAGTAATTACTAAGCCTGAGGCTGAAAAAAATTTGAGATGTACTCTAAATTTTGTTGGTATTGATTAAAGTTTTCTGCCTTATTTGGCAAATCAGATTTTGTAGAATAAACAATCTTCAGTCTTTGGGAATATTGAAATAGCATTCAAAACTCCACTACAGTACTTGTTTAGATGGTTTGTAGATATTTCATAGCAAAATGCTTTGCCACAAGATCTTCAAAGGAAAATGACAGCCTTGCTGCCTGTAAACTGTAAATTGTATTTTTTACTTGAATATTTCATAAAGAAAACATGACTCTCTTTAGGTTACTGTTGTCGAAGAAGCATTGGAAAGAGAGCAGACAGAGAACCAGCAAAACCAAGAGCGCATAGCATTATTAGAAGCACAGCTTAAAGAAGCCCAAGAAAGACTTGACATTTCAATACAAGATCAATCTGCTGATGAAACCTCAGGTGCTTTACAGGTACAGTAGTACTTTAGTATTTATATTTTATGTCACTGGATATAATTCATTTGGGAAAATTAAATGTGCAGGAGAATTATAAAGTACTTTTTAATCTGATTTAGTATTTATATATGAATTTAGATTATACATGTATTACACTGCACTAAATCTTTTTCTCTGATCACTTCTCTTGTAAGTTCTGCGGTGTGACCATAAGGTAGTATAAGTAAATTGCTTCTGAAACCTGCTGATATATTACATGGCTTTCCACTTCCCTCTTTTCTTCATGTAATAATTTTGGCCATCAAGAATTGTGCACCCCATGAATTTTTTGTAATCCTGGTATCCCAGAGTCACTACCTGTTACATTTAGTACACAGTACTGAGTTCACCCCCCACACATTTCCCACAGCATTTGTAAGGCCATTTTCCTGACCACTCTCTCTTTTGCTTCTTTTTCAGTCATCATGAGCTCTGTTTTGCCCACGCTGATTTTCATTCCACTCCTCTCCATTCAACTCTTCCACCTAAACATTTTCCTCAGATACTGCTGTGAATACTAGGTCATTTGCTTACAATAGCTCCTGCTGGCCTCATTTTCCACACTTCTTTGCATCTATTTACAATTCTTATACATCTGCCATTATGTTCACTCTAGATTTTGTGTTATGGTAAGCTAACATCATTAGTATAATGAGTTGCTCTGGTATTTTTAAATGGTGATAATGTAATTATTACTTGGTATATTCTTTTGCTTAAGTCTGATGCCATAAGTAATTATCTACTACTAGGTTTACTGGGAGGTTATGGACCAGACATAGTGACCAGAAGAGAAACTTCAGCAATTTCCTCTTTGTTTTGTTTCAGATTCTTATCAGTAGCCTTATTTGTGTTACTTAGGAGGTTAAATCTACAATGTTGAGTTTGCTTGTCTACTTATTAGTCAGTGTAACTACTAAAAGCTTTCCTTCAAATGCATTTCACAAAAGGACTATGTTGTGCTGTGTATGTTGATGCTATGAAAGAATGTGAAAAGGGAGTCTCAAGGCATTGCTGAGTGCAGGTAGCCTAATATAATAGCAGAATTTAGAAGTTCTACCGCTTCCAGGGTTGCTCTTCCACCACTACATGGTCTCCATTTGTTCTTTTACACTTTTGGTATTCAGAAACCCTTTATGTATGTTTTACTGTCCTGACTGTCTCTTGGAACATGTCATAATTCTGTTGTGTTTATTTCTTACAGTGATAAGAAATTTCACATATTTGCTGTTCATAATTCATGCAGTCTTTGTGGCATATTAAATGTTTTTGTTAATGGAGACACCTGCTTGTGTATTGCAGAGTCAAATTTTGGCATTAGTTTGTGAAAAGCAAGATTTGGAGAGTCAAGTTTCATCACTGAAAGCACAAGTGAAGACAAGCAGTTTGAAATATTCTCAAGCTGAAAAAAATGTTGAGTCACTAAAGAAAGAGGTGGAAGACTTGGAGTGCCAGTCTACTTCTTACTTTAATGCTTTGGAGGTAAGTTTAATTGAAACAGAATTGCTATATTGTTGATTTGCATGTGCAGTTTTTTAAGGATGATAATGTAAACTTGTGTCCTCTTCCCCTCATTTTATGTAAACAGTATTGAATTACCAAATACAGTAGTGTTTAGATAAGAATTAAGTCATCAAAGAATTATAGAAATCTTCAGTGCTCCTGGCATTGCATGGAGCCCCTTTACTTATTACAGCTCAGATTTCATTGTGGTCTTGGCTGCTATTTGATTCATGCCTTTGTTCCAACATTTGTAAATCTTCATCCACTCAGATTACAGTATATATAGATATTGTCTTGGCTGTATTTATGCACTTTGTGTTAAATATTATCATAGAGAAAGAGCACTGGTATTGAATTTGCCCTCTTGGGAAGTTACACTAAATGCTGGATTGGTTGATTAATTTGAAGTTCTTTATCACTGGGGCATCAAAGGTCATTGAATATTACAAATATTGGAAATGTGTAAAAGGGTTGATATATCCTGCTAAGGACTTAAAGAGCTGGTGATACTACTGTCCTCTTGCTAGGAGCCAATGATGAATGGTTAGAATCAAATAGGAAGCACCACACCAGTCCTTGAAGCTGAAGGAAGTGCTCTTGGATCTCCAGAGAAAGGTACAGGTTTTTCTGCAAGCAGGAGGCTAATGGAGTCAAGCTCATCAAAGACTTGTTCCAGAGGAATATACAGTAGTTGTAGAGAGCCTGAACAGTGGCGAGTAGATCCTGCCTTTGGAAGGATTAGTGGATCCAGAAATCTGGAAGGGTATATGGCAACTATGGGTTATGCCCAAGTGGATCTTCTTAAGTGACCCTGGTTCAACATGATCCAGCGGCATGGAAGCTCCACACAGTGCTTATTGTTTGGGACAGGCTTGAAATGTTTGGTTTCTTATATTCAGTCTAATTACACAGTTCCAGTCATGCCAGGATGATGATCATTGAGCCTCTGCAGTTTTAACAGGGTTGGTACCTGGACCCTTTGAAGCTGTTGATGAATCATCACAGGCTCCTGTTGTCGTGTGAAAAGCTCCTGAAGTGAATGCACATGTTTATTTCAATTTTGTTGATATGTCAATGTACTGTACAGTATATTTTTTTATGTTAGCTATCATGCTGGTGTTTATGTGAATCTTAGGATAATGTTTGAGTTTATTTCGTTTGTAGTAAAATGTATTAATTTTTCTATGTTTTCTGTTCATTACTACAGTAAATTTCTCTTATTGATTTTTATGTACACATATATGTTATGGTTTGGCCTTATAATTATATTTTAAATGTTAAAACTTGTACATCTGTTAAGAAACATTGATGCCTTAGTTGCAGCCTAATGTTCTGACTGGGATCTGTTAATCAAACTCACTGAAGTGATTCCTGCATGAAAGGCAGTGGTTTATTCCCAGAGAAATCTAAAATTTTAAAAGTACTTTGTATTTTCATTAGGTATATAGACCAAAGGCCTTTTATAATAATTGCACCTCAACCACTCTGCCTAGTCCTATTTGTCAAAAGGAAAAGTTCTTTGGGATGGCATTTGAGTGGGGTTTCCCATCACTCACCCAATTACCAACTGTTAATTACCTTGTTACCATATTTCAATGACATTCCATCCCATGGTGAGGAGTGCTCATACATGAAAGGCCTGAGCTTGTGTTATTTTTCCTTATAATGTTTTTCTTTTGAATGATGGTTTAAAGAATAATTTCAATGAATTTTTATTATTTCAGCAAAACAAGGAAGAGATCATGGAATTGAAGATGGAAATCGAAGCTCTTAAATATGGAGAAACAGATCCCGGTAAAAAGGGAAATTCACTCTTTGCTGAGGTTGAGGATCAACGACAGGCTGCGGAGAAGCAGTTGCAGGAGTACAAGAGTAGATATAATTTACTGAAAAAGCAATGTGAAGTGAAAACTCAGCAAATAAATAAAATGAAGGTAGGCTGGTATACTTGATATATAGGCCAGCCATTGAGAACCAAGAATTTTGACGAAGTGGTCACCGTTACCAACATGATTATCATGGAACTTTATCTTTATCTATTAGCTTTGCTTCTTTGTTATATTTTGATCTGTTTTAACTTTTAATCGTCATTGTAAACTTTTTTACTCAAGTTTTCCCCGTACGTGGTTAGATGTAGTGGGTTCTGTCCACTTACTCCTGTTTGTGGATTTTCTTCCTGAATGCCCTTCAGATATATTGGCCTATATCTGTCATGTTTTTCCTTGATTCTATAGGTTTTTGCATGGATCTTCAGTCTGCTTCTTCCATATTGACTTTCTTTTCTTTATTTTTGGCAAACTGTTCTTCATCCCTTCTCATGGTATGCCCAAATCATCTCTGACACCTCAGTGTGGTTTTGCCTGCTGGGCACCACATGTTTGGGACTTCCTCATATTTGATATCTGATGGCAGTATTGGCCTTGAATCTTGACATTCTGTTGTCACACATTTCCAAACTTCTAATTTCATTTTCACTGCGCATGATTCCACAGTATAGCATTGTACAGGCTGTTTTTAACCATTCCATTTCATCCAGACTGCAGCTACTGTCTAATTGCTTACTTGATCCTAGCTTCACAGTCTAGTGTGTCACCTCTCTAACGTTCTTCCTCTTTTAAAACCTGCTCAATTACCACAACATGGTTCATCACATCCCTCTCTTCCTCATTTTTGCTTTTAATACGTTTTTTTGCAATCCTGAGTGTCACTTGTGGCAGTACAGTATTAAGGTGACTTTTTCCTTTTACTTTCTTTTTAGTCACCATAAGATTTGTTTACAGTATATTGATTACCTATCCTGTCCTTTCTATTCTGCCTTTTAAACATATCCCTGGCCTTTTCCTCACATTCTGCTGTTAACACTAGGTCATTTAGTATTACAGTATGTATCCTTTAATTTATTTTTTGAAAAATTATAAAAATTCCAGTCAAAGAACTGCAGTTTGTCATTGGACCCTTGATGTTTGACGTATATTTTTTTATATGTATAGGATTAAGGAAAGCAATTTAGCATTTTGGTGATACCAACACCAACTTTTGATCCTAGAAATTATATTTACATGAACAGCTCAAAGAAAAACATCACTACACAAGAACATAGGCAGCGAGAGATAGTGAATATAGGACAGGTAGGAATTGGTGAGGTTTTAAGGAACTTGTACTGCATATTAAATAGACCTTGAATTGTTGTTGGAAAATAGTTGCAGGATTAAAGTTGATTTTAGATAAAATAAAAATTTTTAGCTTCAGTAAGATTTTATTCAGTGCTAGGTGAAAGTCTTTGGAGAAGACAAAGACACTAGGAGAATGCTTGCCCTGCTCATGTCTAGAATGAAGATGGTGAGACTTAGTGCATTGGAATGGGTTAGTTTTATAGATATAGCAAACATTGTCAAAAAAATTTTGAAATCCATTAGGTTATGGAGATAGAATTTGGATATGCTTGCATAGTACAGTATATACTGTATTTGCCTGCACATTAAATACCTTTCTTCCAAAAATAATTCAAGGGAAATATGTATGTACCTTCAATACAATATTGAATTTACCATTACATAGATATCTATTCATGCATATGACTCACCAACTAAAAAGTTTATCAGTTAGACACTTTTATAAACAATCATCCAACACCTTTCCCAAGTAAGCTAAAAGAATTTTTGAATCAAATGTAAGCAGCAGTTCCTCCAGTTCTAGAATTTCCCCAACCCTGGATTATACATATTGTGTGTCATTGCATGTCTGTATATCCAAAAATTATGCAAATACCTCTGGACATCATGAACAATATACAGTAGAACCTATAAGATTTAAAGCAGTTTTATTTTTCTAGAATCTGCTCCACAAAGTTGAGGTGTGCCATATATTCTGTTAGGCCTTACTTACTGGGAAGTAAGCTCATAATCTTGAATACAATTTGTTTATTAAAGACGTATGGATATAATATGTTGATTTATTTTTATCTTGTAGCTACAGCTGGCAAATCTGCTGAGTTTGAGCAGCAATAGAGTTGATAGCGAATACCTTAATCATCTAGAGGAGTCATTAGCTCTTGCTAGAACTCAGTTGGAAGTATTAACAAAAGACTCTGAGAGCCTCAAAGCCAAGGAGAATGAAGCTGTTTCGCCACAGGTTCAACACATTCAGCCTGTACCTGAGGTATGTTCAGCAAATACTAGCTTTGTAGCCAGACAATAATATTTTGGTTTGCAGTACTTTTTTTTGCTGTACACGAAGTTATTGAATCCTGTATCATCATGCAAGAGATGTAGTCGGCTACAAAAATTAATACTCAAACCAAAGTGTGAGTCAGAGGGTTTGTTGAGGTAACCCACTGGTTGTGGTTTTAAGTAATCTCCTTACATTTTTGTATTTGCATATTTAGACGACTGAACTTTGTACTTCTGTATGAAGCATTGCAATCACAACTCTTATTTTATTGTCGTGAAGTTTACGACTTTCAAAGGATTGGGTAAGTATGGCCAGAATGTTGAGAACTTTTTTGAAATTTACAGGTTTGGTCAAGTTGATGTTTAATAATAGTAATATTTTCAACTGTATAACCAGGTAAGTGGAAGGAATCCATGGTGTTAAAATACATGGTTTGCAAGATCGCGTCATATTATTATTATTATTAGTATTAGTATTATTGCCATGATTATGCATTCTTAAAGAATAAGCAAAAGAGGTAATTATCCTGCTAAGAAGGTTTCAAAGAATGGAATTAGAAAAAAGAGAACAGAATAAAAAGAATACACAGCTAATAATGATTTAAGTTTATAAAAATGAACAAGTGAACACAATATATACATACATAAACAGTGTTGCCAGTACTTTGGAGTAGCATTGTACCCTCTGTGGGACTGTTTATCAGCATTCATAATTTGTCAGGTTAAATTACCCCAAACCTTGTTGTGAAGGTGATAAAAGACCTCTGGTTTTGGACGGTGCAGCATTGTATAGTCTTGGAAGAAAACAGTTGCCGACACTGCAAAATGAGTAACAGAAGTTCCATTTGGAAATATAACTTTAAGGGTAGTCAAACATTATATCTCCTGATGATTGTCAGATTGATTTTTACAGCCCTCTGGAAAGAGGACCAATCTCTTTGAGTACATACAATGTGAAGATAAAGATTACAAGAGATTGTTGATACCCAGTTAGAACACTATTCCAGCATAGTAATACAAAATATCTAAAGCTTTTATGTATCGTCTTTACAATTATAGAAAGACTTGCAGAGAGTTCTAAGTTTTCTAGCAGCATGAAGTAGTACATTTTCTGTGTTATGAAGAAGACAAAGTTAACACCAAATGTTATCAAAATATATTTTATATGGGTTACATTGCATAAATAGTTTATGTATTTTTTGTTTGCACTTATAATAATACTGAAATATTAATTTACCATTTTTTATTTTTTTTAGGTTGCACCCACAGATGATGAACACATGACTTCATTTTTTAAGAATTTGTATGCAAAGAGCCAGTAAGTAACTTTATTCCTTTTTAATAAGCTATATTTCCTGACATATCTAATAGCTTATTCATTATTATTATAACCACTACCATATAGGGTGATACCACTTAACAGTTGATGGTACCATAGGTTCTTTGCGACACCTTTTTGGTCCCAGATACTTTGCTTTCTGCCCTTTTCTTCCTCCTTAGTCATCCAGTTTCTTCACTTCACCGTGTTCCAATCTTTACCTCTCATTTAAGGTTCTACAAGTAACCTTTTGAGCAAGCCTTATGAGAGAAGAAATAAAAACACTGAATTTGTTAACCTCTTATTGTATAACACAAGTGTTTTTACATGTTTTTGTTTGTAACACAGAAAATAGGGTCTACATTTAACCTCCATTGAATTATAGACATGAAAATGATTGCTGATTTTGCCCTCGGTGAATAGATACATTAATGTGTTGTGCACACACATAGCCTAATCATTTTTCAGTTTCCATGTTTTTATTTTAAGCTGTTTTTTTTTTTTTTTTTTTTTTTTTTCTCAAACTGTGATTTCTGTTCGTAGTAGTCTGTGTTGTTAGGTGTGACTTTGCCTTGTGTAACAGTCCAGAAGAATTCCAATATGCCATCTTTTGGTTTTTCTCTCCACAGCTGTATCTTCTGTCATATTCACAGATTCAGCTGACATGTCCTGGTAGGCCTCTTCTTGCTAATGTGCCCACTGAGTATGGCACTTCTGTCATTGTCTGTAAATGCCTTTCTCAAAATTTCATTCTCCTTACTCCCTCCTTTTGATGTTGCAACATTCATTGTGTTCTCATTTGCTGAACTGGTTCATTGTAGATTTTAGTTTCCCTGGGTGTTCTCCACACTCCCTCCCTATTTAAAGTCAGCTGGAAGGGTTCACAGTCTTGGCGTGTATGGAGGACCTTGCTGCACTTAAGTAGCCATATCTTGTGTTAGTGTAGTGCTTTGGCACTAGGTAATGGTAGGCTTATCAATCCAAAGATAGCAAAATGCACTTATTGACATACTTCTAGGAAGGAGCATTTGTTAGATAGTGCTTGTTTGCTTGACATTGAAGGTGAAGATTTGTCTCAGGGCCTTGAAGAATTAATGACAGGAACTTGCCTTTCTTTTTTGTAAAAGTTACAGGACCATACAAAATAAAATTGAAGCTATCCCCACTAACAATAGTTAATGAAAAAAATCCAAAGATCCTATAGAGCAGTTAAAAAGATAGAAAGGTGTGTAGGTCAACAGGTTAGAACCAAAGCTGCATTTTCACCAGAGGAGAATATTGATGATACTGTAGTATTGTCATCATTGTCATCACTTATACTGTATATCATATCTACTGCTTAAAAGTTAAGATGAGAATTGTTATCTGTACTTTCTTTTGTAATGGGCACTTTTTTCTGTTTTCCCATCTGATCATGGATTTTGTGTAACCTTTCTCAGTGTTTTCTTGGCTCTAATGTGGTTCTTTATCCTTTTGCTACATGCCTACTACTTATTTGAACAACTGCTTCTGTCCCCCATCTCATCAAATGCACAACCCACCTTAGTTGATTTTTCATCCTTTGGGCACCACATGTCTTGGCCTCTTCCTCATTTCTAATATGATCTTCACAGTGTAAGCCAACCATGATCTGTTAGTGACTCATTATTACCCATAAAATCCATATCTTCAGTATATGGTAAGTTTTTTGGGACAGTGAAAATGATGATAGCATGTTAAAACAAATGAAGCGTCTTATATGTGATTGACCAGTTTGAGTTATAATCTATTTAAGACCAGGTTTAGTTAAGAAAAATGTTTTGACTAGCCCTATTAATTAAGAATGTTAACTCACTTAGTGGTAGGGTCAGCCTGTTTCTTAATAACAATAATAATTACCAGTAGTCTAACAGTTTAACCACTCCTAAGCTGTTGCTACTTTTTCTTACTTCCATCCCAAGTCCTGCTTCACAATTCCGAGTGTCCATAAGGTAATATGTCTGTTTTATTTCTTCTAAGACCTCTCCTCTCACCACATTATAGTCCTCCTCCTCCTCCTCCACATCATCATCATTTGGTCTTAAACATTTTAAGTAGTTTTGAGCAACTCTAATGACATTTGATATATTGGATACATATTGTTAATGGATTTGAAATTTATGATCAGAAATCAAAACAGAGGAAGGGCTTTTCTTGGTACTGTAGCCACCATGAGCTTTTTTTACTCTCAGTTACCCTGTTCAGGGCATTTTGAGAAAAAAAGTTAAGTGCAAAACAGTTTGATGTAAAATTGTGGAAAGTTGTGGTATATTGATTGTGGCACACCTCAAGCTTTGAGATTTTGTGGTTATCTCCCAGTTTATGGCAAATAAATGTTGCAGCTAAAATATAGTCATTTTTATGTTACAGTATATTCATTATTTTACAGAAAGAAAGTGGAAGAGCTTGAGGAAGCTCTCAGAGGTGCTCAGTTTAATAAAGTGGCCTTGAGCGATCGGATCCTTCAGTTGCAGCGGAAGCTTCGTCAATCAGAGGCAACCAGAGATGCCACTAATTCAAAATTGATCACTTTGCAAGTTAAACTGGATGAATTAGCTGCCAAGAAAGGGGAGACTGTCTGTAAGTTTGTAAACATGTGGCATTTTCGTGAATTTTATTTTCTGGGTTATCCAGTATTATTGATAGGATGTATGTTTTAACAGTAAGATTTGTCTTAATTGATAAGACCTCTTAGCTATTCATTGGAGGAATGAGTAGAGCGTTCGGCCAGCACGCTGTTGGCCCAGCGTTCAACTCTCTGAGTGGCCAGTGAAGAATTAGAGGAATTTATTTCTGGTGATAGAAATTCATTTCTCGTCATAATGTGGTTCGGATTCCACAATAAGCTATAGGTCCTGTTGCTAGGAAACCAGTTGGTTCTTAGCCACGTAAAATAAATCTAATCCTTTGGGCCAGCCCTAGGAGAGCTGTTAACCAGCTCAGTGGTCTGGTTAAACTAAGATATACTTAACTTTGTATAAGATCTCCTAAAATGGGATTTTCTCTAAGTGTTATATTGTTTGTCATAACTGTATAGCCTGTAGGAATGGATCATATTCTTTGCTATGAAAAATTTTAAATTATTCACTCTGCACTTATATACGTATTCATCGTCACCATTAGTGTCTTTTTGCAGTATCTTTCTCCTCTTTCCATTCTCCTCTGTCCTGTGCTCTTTTTGTCTGAATTCCCATCAGGTGTAGGTCTTCATCCCTCCTTTCTCCATGATTTCCTTGGAATAAAATATGTAATTTGCTAGTCTCTTACAGGCTGTGGCTTGTTCAAGGTAAATAGGTAGTAGCTAAATCATTCAACATTTTTATTCTTGGCATGAAGATTCCCTGTGGATGGTTATCCTTTTGTGTATATTTTTATATTTTTTTTAAGAGAAAAGGCCAGTGGGACAGGTAGTGTAATGCCCTTTCCTAGCCTCGACCTTATTATTATTATTATTATTATTATTATTATTGGGGGTCTTGATCAGTGCTGAATTGTGATTGGCTGCCTGGGGCAGGTCATCTCGGGAGGAGCCTTCTCTCCTCCCATGTTGATGTTCGGGGCTCGTCTTATTATTATTGTTATTGTTATTCTTATTATTATTATTATTATTATTATTATTATTATTATTATTATTATTATTATTATTATTATTATTATTTGAATGAGTCCATTTTATAGGTGTACCTTCCTTTCCAGCAGAGATACGACAGATGGCAAAATTTAAAGGTTCTTCCTGTCTTCTATAATTATTGGCCTATATCACCCCCTACTTCCCCCACCCTCCACCAGGGGAGACGCAGGTACAAACTCTAGTTGACAGACAGTATCCTTCTGTCGCCCATGTAATTAACTAGTGCTTCAGGATAGCAAAATTGATCTCTGATCATTTTTGGTTGCTGATTTATGATTTGTTTTGGGGTTTCTTTTGGATTAGGGTGGTAATAGCAAGCAAACTTGCAAGGTAAGTGACTTGTGTACAGTGCAAGGGTGTTGACCATGATCTGGACAACTGGTGCGACGTTTGTAAGGTCTGGAATGAAAGTGATATGCTTACTTAATTTGAATATCATAAGAGGAGGGAGACTGACAGGCTGAAGAAGCAACAAAAGTATGATTTTGCTAGGTATGATGTTGCTAAGATTGTTCCTGGTACGAGTGAGATACACAAGTTAAGTTCTTCCCCTTCCCTTTCTGTGTCTTTCTGTCAGGCTTCTCCTTCAGTTTATCATTTTCCCAATCCGTTGCAAGCTTCCCTTTCGACTCAGGATAGCAGGATGAACAGATTAGTGGCAGAATTAACTAGAGCTAATAGTGCTATGTAACAATTAGTAGGAATAAGAGCATTTTATCCCTGTTACCCTCCCTCAGAGCTCATTTCATTGTGGGTAAGTCCCCTGTGGAAGTAGGGACAATGCCCCCACTCCTGTAAGATGTTACTGCTGACATGTCCAGTTATGCTTCCTCTGAGTTAGTTGCTGCTGGGAATTGCAGTATGTTTAGGAGTGGTATGGATCTGTGCAAGATTAGAGATTTCTGAGGACAAGAATATTCATGAAGTTCTTATACGCTTTCAGCTGGGACAACCTAGGTCACCTGTATGCCCTTTGTGCTGGAACTTAGACGTTGTGCTTAAATTTATCTCTTCAGCACCTTTCAAATTGCTAGAGGCATCTAAGCAGTTTAAATACAATCCTTGTTGTTTAGAGTAAGCTTCTCCAGAAACAAGGCGATTGTATCTTTCTTACCCACGTTTAGGGCAAAAAATGATACTGGGTTTAAACCCGTACCCCGCTCTGTAAGTATTCCCAGTCTTGAATCTTGATGCTCTTGTTTACACAGAAAGAGCTCTTGAGGTTTATTTTTGTAGAACTAAAAACATTCATGGGAATGTTTAAAATTTGGTTTGTATTAGAAAGTTTTGTTTTGTGAGGTCCCTAGTTAAAGATGTACACTCCAATTTGGACCCTGATTTTACGACTTCTTTGAATGTCAATTTGCATGATGTGCATGCAGTGGCTACATCGCTTAATTTCTGGAAAACCTTTCTTTATCTAAAGTTATTGAAGCTGCCCAATGGAAGTGTAATTCAGTTTTTGCATTGCATTACTTTAGGGTTATTGCAATATGATTCTTGCAGAGCTTTAGCACCCCTAGTTTGCACAGGGTAAGTATGGTCCTGAATCAAAATAGTAATAGCTTGCTTTTCTTTTTTACTAGTTAGAAATCTGGTCAAGCTATGGGAAGCTTGGAGGTACACAGTGTGTTTAGAGGAGGGTACCTTCATATCCATAGGTATTTGTAGCTTGTTGGGTATCCGTTGTTGCTTTGCAGAGTCATGGCAGAGGAACCCTTACCCACCTTACTGCATGCAGTTGAAGGTGGCATGCTCCATGAGACTTATAGTAACTTGTAATTAGGATCTCACCCTGATGTATGATTCACTGTAGCAGCTGTAAGAGCCTATGGATTTGTTTACGTCAGGTAAGCAAACCTTATTGGATATATTTAATTACTGTGGAGTAAGGGCTGGCCCTTAGTAGGATAGCTGAATGTACTTTGCCTACCTCCTCATTAATGTGAGAATTGGCTATATAATGGAGAGTTTAAGATTCATTTAAAAAATATGAACACTTAATTTATATTGACCTTTCCTTCCTCCCTCATTCACAATTTTTAGCAAGGTATTGTATGTCAGCTAGGGTTTATGCCTATAAGTCCCCCCGGTGGAGGGTGGGAGAAGTAGGCAGATATAGACCAGTAATTATAGAAAAATGGAGAACCTTTAGAATTTGTTATCTGTTGTACCTCAGCTGGTGCAGGAGGTAAAGGCTATGTAATGGAGTGGTAAGTATTTGACAAATCTTAAATTATTATGCATTTTGTTGGACAAATGGTAGTTTGTATGCAATTAAACTTATATTGGGCTTTCTCAGCTTGTGTAAGTTTCATCGTTTCAGCAGGTAAATTATAAAGGAGCTGACCGAAGTTCAATTATTATCCTGTTTCAGTAGTCCTCACTACCATTCACAAAGGGTGAATGGTTGGGGTAATAAATACACTTCAGTCATCGCTATACGTTACCTGCTGAAACAAAGAAACTTATATGCCAAGTTGAGAAGTTGCAGCATGCTCAGAGACATACAGTAAACTACCATTCTTTTCAATGAAGTGTCTCAAAGAGAGTCTTCTTTCAAAATATTATTATTATTATTATTATTATTATTATTATTATTATTATTATTATTGTTGTTATTATTATTATTATTATTATTATTATTATTATTATTGTTGTTGTTGTTAGTGCAAGCTAAGCTGTAACTACAAACCCTTAAGACCCCAGTAAGGAGAGTAGCCCAGTACAGAAAAAGTAACTGGGTAGTAAAGAATAAATCGTGAAAGCGAAATAACAAAGTAAAATATGATAAATAAATGACAGAGTAAAATAAAAAAGATAAACTCGTGAGAAACAAAAATATAAAAACGAAGGAAGAGAAGAGCGTATTTGAGCTTTAGAGCTTACATTGAAATGCTTTTTTAGCCAATTTATTCAAAAAAGTTTTTCATCTCATTCACAGCTAATGCCTCCAAAAGAGTTAAGCAAGTAACTGAGAAGATACCAGGTTTTGAAAACCTGAAAAATGACATTGTCATGAAGGATACAGGAAGCGAAGTGGATCCAAGACCTCCACTGCTGGAAAAGCAGATTGCAAGTACTAACCCTTTACCTGAAGATACTCTAAAGAGAAAGGATGACTTTAGTGCAGGTAAAAGCAAGTCAGTTTTTGTGAAGAAGTAAAATGGTTTTCCTAGTTGAAAGGTTTGGAAAGCTAACAGAAATAAAACATCAAGGACAGTAGATTCTTGGTGGTGAAGTACACATTTAAATAATATTGAAGATTTATAGGATAATTATATAACAAGTTACAGTAATAGGGAATGGAATTCATTTTGCATGGATAAATGTGGGGAGTAATTTTAGATTTATAAATTTCTTTAGTAATTTTAAGCTTCTCAATATCTTCCAGAAATCTCCTTATAAGTGAATCTTAGAAAGATCACATAAGAAGATTTATTGCAATTTCAAACTGAGGGATAATTGTTATAATTTTATAGAGAAAGGGTTAATTGTTATAATTTTATAGAGAAACCAGGTGTTGCAATAGTTTGATTTCCATTTTCTCTACATTTTATGCTTTTCAGGGAGCATTAATTGCTGACTGTGCTAAATATTTCATTTTGCAGATATTGAAGATAAGCATGAGATGGATAAGCCAGAAGTAATGCAAGATGATCAGGAGAATTCATCCATCATGTGTAGTTACGATCAAAAAAAGAAAGCCAAGAAGTCTGTTCGTATGACTGAAACAGTAGTTGTTCAAGAAGTTGATGGAGAGGTAAGTTTAGCTGAAAAAGGTAATGGTGAATTGGTTTCATTGTGACATTCTCCCTAAAGTAATGGAGGTAGTGAGAACTGGAGTTATTTTGCCAGTAACTGAGTATGAATAAGTGCATAAAAATGTTTGTCAGTTTAGTTTATGAGTGTATATAGATTGAGGAACCTAACTATTGATGTGGAAAATATGAAAATAGTAGCTTGCCACCTCACTGCTGTAGTAGTCTCCTTAGATGTGAAGTGGGTAGATTGCATTACAGTATGCATTGCCCACAATAGCCTAACTAATATTAAAGTTCCCAGCTGTAATGCTCTGTATCTGTTATGGTCTTCACACCTGACTTTTTGACTCACTTTTCCCCTCCAGTTTTGCTTCTTGTGACATGATCAGCTGTAGAAAGTTTGGGGGGGTTTCCATATTTAACATGAGTTGTTCCCCATTTAATACGTATTCCCTTAGTGTATGGGGGACACAGTTAGAACAAGCCACAGACTTCATCAGAGTAGGCTAGTTTGATTTTTGGTCAGTGCAGATAGTCTAGGTGGTGTCCTCTTTTGTGAACAGGTCAAAATGAACAGCTCAGGATGTTGCTATAAGTTGACAATCCATGAAAAGGATATCTTTATCCTCAACTACATCAAACCTCAGAATATTTGAAAGAGGATCATCTGTATGAAGATAAAGAGGATTTGTAGACTAGTCCCGAGGTGGTCATTAGCACTAATGTGATGCAACATGAATTTTGGGGACAATTCATATATCTTGTAAGAATTTTTAATTTTGTAAACAACTCAAATTATAATAAAGGAGTTGTTAAAGAATGACAAGATTTCAAGAATTAGGTGTATCAGAAGAATTTGAGGTAAATATTGATGTCTATCAAGGTTTGTCATTGAGCCCCTCTGAAGTTACTAAGGAGTGCAGAAAAGTGGCTCTTGGGAGCTATTTTATAATGGCCTAGTGCTAGCAGCACAAGAATCTGAGGAACAGTTGGTGGAAATGTTTAAAAGGTGGACTGGAATGGAGAGAAAAGGACTATCAATCAAAGTAAGTAAAACAGACCTTATGGTGACTGGAAAAGAATGCAAAGGAAATAATACAGTTAGGAAAATAACTGTGTGGTTGTTGTGTGAGAAGATGTTGGGGTGAACTCTTTACTGTGTACTGAAGGCAACTGATGGTGTCACAAGAGGTGCTCAGAATTACAAATTATACATGGGATAAGAGATTTTCTATGCCTGAAATGTATTAGAAGAGCAACCGGGACACAAAACTTAGATTTTATGTACTTTAGGCTGTCAAGCTAAGCATTGTGCTTTTTTGGCCATTCAGTGTTCAAGACAGTGAAAAGAGGGAGTTAGCGTGGTTCACTGACAAGATAAAAAGATCCAGGAAATAAAGGAGATAACATACAAGGATCTGAAGCTGGACTTGAAGATAACCAGAGAGGTTGGACTGCAATATTGAAAAAAAGAAGCAGGATTAGAGGTAAAAGTACAAGGCTAAAAAGTGGGTGCAGCTACGGGTCAAAGTGAAGCTTCAAACACTCTTTAGTAACACCTTCAGTTCATCACATTAAGTGCACTGTCAGCACTAACCTCCATTGGGGAAGAGGGCAGAGGTGTGATAAATGGGGAAATCTTAAGAGGTATAACATTTTTGTTACCTTGGGGACACACTGGACTATGACAGAAGTAAGAATGAGTAGCTGCAGCATAGATGGAATGAGAGATTGCTGGACTAGTAAATAAAAATGTCCCATGAGCAGAGAGAACAAGGTACATAGGGCTTGTACTACTCTGTGCAACTGAAACATGGTCACTGAACTGAAAAATGGTGGTGGTTTTGAAAGGTTTGACCATAGACTGTTTAGAGATATGGTCAGAGTACAGTGGGAAGATCATAATATGAACGAAAAGTTTGGTGGAGAGATGCATTTAGAAGATTGAAAAAGATTGATATGGTTTGGACATGTGATGAGAAGAATGAGGTACAGTTGGTCAGAAAAGCAGTAGGTATGGAAGTAGTAGGTTGGAGACCTTTAGGAAGGCCCAGGAAATGAACATCTAGGCCTTATGGGTATTAATGTATGAAGAGCACAGAACAGGGAAGATTAGAGGGACATGTCTGGCCCGTCAAGAGAAAACTGATGAAAGAATGTTTATGATGCTAAAAGAAAATAAAATGCATACAGATTTTTATTTATAATGAGTGCCCTTTCAGACCTTTTAAAGTTATGATTCCTTCATAGGTTAAAAATTTAGGATGCTCCTGAACAACAGTGCTGTGATATGGTTCAGATATCAATTCCTTTGTAAACTTTGGTTACTGAATCTTGCATCTGCATTTTGTTGTTTGCCACCTTTTATGCACATCTTGACATTTTTGGTCTTTTTATGCTAGAACTACCTCTCAGGTCACAACCATTTCTGATCTAAATACTGCTGGAGATGTTTTTTCAAATTTCAGTCTCTTGTTAAATTACTATAACATTTTGATATAATTTTCAGGTTCAGGAAGCTCACCTGAAGAAAGATGGAGAAGTAAAACCCCCCCAGAGGACTAAGGTTTTGAGAAAAATGGATGCTCCACTGGTGAAGGTATCAAGAGGAGGACAAGAAAATGAATGCAAACAGCAATAATATTTTGAATTTCTCTTTATTCTTTTGTTTTAAATTTTGTATATGACTGAATTTTATTTTCTCGATTTTATTTTTTAAGTGTTTTTCATACTTTCCTTTTACTTTTAGTTTATTCTCATTTAACCTACCTTTTTATTCCTTCACTTTTCAATATGTAAACCTTTTATTATCTTGAAAATAACTTGAAACAGTCAAAACTTCACTTAAATTAAGAATACTTTGGATCCTCTGTGCTTTTAAGTTGATTTTTCTTTCGTTGCAATAACATAAATGTTAAAATATTGAACACTGGAACTTGTTCATTCCATAACTGTTTAAATCTAGAATGTACATAGTATGATAATTTTATATATTTTCTCTATATAAGTATTGCATGTTTAAAAAAGTTACATAAATATGATTATAAACACATGTACATATACAGTATACAAAGATGCATCATGGATAACCAGTTATGTAGCAGTCTGTCCTGAAACAATTGGTATTCATGATTCATAATGTTTCTTCAAAGCATCCCTTTTTCAAGTCAAACAGTATTTAGATGGGTACATGTTGAAAATGTATATGGAAATATTATTTTAAAATATATTCAGTGGAAATGAAGTACTGATTCTATTCAAGACTTGTTTTCTTAGTTTGATAAAAAATAAACTGCTATCTTAACTTATCAGCAAGGCAGCTAAGGATAGTAGTCTGTTTTTATTCTACTGGGAAAACCAGCTTTGAATAAAGACTGGTTTATTTCCATTCAGTATATTTTAACTTTGTAATTTTTGTGATACAGATAATTACTGTAGTTCCTTATCAGTCTGTATCAGGACAGAAATCTGTATTGCAAAAATTACAAAGCTCAAATATATCATGTGGAGATAAACCACTGTCTCTATTCAAGGCTGGTGTTCTTGGTTAGATAAAAATATACTTGTTATCCATAGCTCCTTTGGTGAGGAGGTAAGGATAGCATAGTGTTTATTTTCTTCCAACTAAGAAAAACAGCCTGAATAGAGACAATGCTTTATTTCCATTGAATATATTTTAAAATAACATTTGAATATACATCTTCAACATGCACTCTTAAAGCTCTTTCTCCACTGTTACTGATTTTCTTTTAATTTTTGCTTTCTTGAATGCCTTCTAGTTTAAAGTTCAATCTTTATAATATTACTATATATAATATTAACTGAAATTTGTGCAATATTTAGCACCTATTGAAAATTAGTGGCTTAATATTTTTACTATCAGCCTGTGTATTTTAGACGCAGATGTAGGTGCACTTATTATTTTGGTTTGGTACAGCATTTAATGTGGTTTTTCGTCTCAAATGTTTGCGCTGAGAATTTCATTGTCACCCTCTCACAATCAAGTACAAGTTGGTAACTGTGCCATTATCACAAAGATGTATAAAAAATTACTGAGTTCTTCCTGAGACGTACTTTTCAAAGTAGCAAAATAAAATGAATGGTGCACTGAAATTATTAATCTTTCAAAGCTTGGATTCATTGGTTCATCATTGTAATAAAGTTGTCAGTGAATATTGCAAGGCAGGTCATGTAAGACAGTTTGCATTTTCAGGTCCTCATAAGTTTCCTAACTAGCAGTCTAATCCCATAAAAAAGCTTTATATCAAATACTAATGATGATATTAATAGTCACACTCATGGTAATTACTGTAGTTTCTTGACAGTAGTACTTGTTGCAGGGAACAGTTTGTCCCTGCATGCCCCAACACTGCAAATAATCCTGCTTTGTCACTTTTTTTAATGAATTGTGTCACTAGGGGTTGATAAATTAAGCATACCATTTTAAATTAGAGTATCTTTAAAGACCAATGCAGTAGTGCAACTAGTGTTCCAGTCATATAGCATATCAGAAATAACAAGAAATTTTTCCTGTGTAACAGATTTGGGCCAGACCTGTAAGAGCTAAATAAATTAGTGGTATGGTTAAATGAAATGATAAAGACAATATTAATAGTAATAAATACAACTTTCCTTCCTAGGAACTACGTGGCTATCTGTTAACTAAGTATTTTATGGAGTATCACTTCCTTTTATGAATGTCACAATTTTGAAACGGGGGGATGATTAATATGTGTAGCATGAATGCAGAAAACTTTTTTTTTTTTTTTTTTTTTTTTTTGCATTACTGAGTTTTGGAAGGTATGTAGCATTAGTTGTAAGAGTCCCTTGCTTCAAATGATGATGTATTTTGAGGAATAAATAAATTGTTTATTCAGTCAAGGACAGACTACTGAAAAGGTTTACGCAATATTACCTTCATGCACTCATTCATTTTGTGATGTTATGTCAAACACAGTATAGATGTGTCTCAGTTTCAGTGTTACTGTTTGAAACCATTTAGAATCTGTGAGAGAGAGAGAGACCATTTTCCACATGGAAGCAACAGTTCTCTCAGCATGTGCTTACCATGAGTTTTATATTTAAACAGTGTTCAGTATGAAACCTTTAGACCTCCTCTTAGTGGGTTAGTTCATGCTGAAGTGAAAAAAGTCGTGGTTCAAAACACTTATCTCTTCTTCCTCATTTGTTTATATATAATATATATATATAGTGTATCCATATGGTCATGGCTGCATCTAGCATAACTATTTAAACTTCCTTCAAGCTCATGTTGTCATGAAGCACATCCCTTACTGCTGATACCTGCTACTTGGTCCCTACATGCAGTAACCTAGGTTACTGTTGTTTGCTTAGAGGTTAATAATAGTTTTTGAAACTTAATTTTTAATTTTTAAATCCACTTAGTATAACAGCAATATATTTTTATTTTTTAATTGTTTTTTTTAATCCCTCACCCTTGTATTTTGATTTCTCTTCCATGTTCCTTATAACTATGTTTATTACTGGGATAGAGATAAGTGGTAATAATTGGAAAAGTTTATTTGTAGAGTGTCATTGCTCCAGACTGTTTGCCATGCTGTGTCATGAGTAATTAAGTGACCTTTGCTTTTATAATTTTGTGTATTCAGGGACAGCATTACTGTTGGCCAGAACATTTAAATGAAAAGAATGAATAATGACATGTTAAAGAGAAATTTTCAGTAAAGTACGAGTAATATATGTATTATATAAATGCAATAACCATTAGAGTGAATTCATATAGACTTTCAAAAACTTTTGTAGCATACCTTTGCATTTACATACTCTTTCAAGTGAAAATTGTGTAAAATACAGTAACAAAATTGCTTTAATATGTAAATGCTTTGGTGTACTACTCTATAAATTTCTTTTCATTTAAGCAGCTGTGTGAATATGAATAAAATATTTATGTTGATGATTTTTTAGCTTAAAAAAAGAGTATGCACATTTTGAAGTCGGTACAGTACATCTGAATGTTATTTTGTAAGGACGATGACGACGATGTCATAAGATGACATGGAGTAACAGCTGAAATATAAAAAAAGCTTCAAAGGCATCAGATTTCACCTCAAACACTGCATGAAATGTCCAAAATGCAAGAATGACTGAGCAATTGAAAGTATAAAAAAGTCATCTACCATTTTTTGGTCTCGATCTCGTTCTACTTTTCAAATGTTTATAGTCTATAACATTGTTACCCGGTGTATAGCACAGGTAGTTTGGAGCAAAATAAGTAAGTGGTTCATATTGTGGTCCATAGTCCTCAACATATCCAGTCATCTTTTCATACTGGTGCTCTATTGCTTCAGGGCCGAACATACATTCGCCAAATGCAAAACTTGCTGTAAAAAAATGAACATGATATTAAAATCATTAATATTAGATTCAAAATATAAATCCAGTAAATTTTTTTTCACAAAATAAGAAAACATTTTTGAAGGAAATTATGTTTAGTATTTTGTACAATTACAAAATTACAGGTCTTTACTAAGCATTCATGCCAATTGGGAGATGCAAAACTTGCTGAGGATAAAGGAAATGATTGAGGTCTCCTCAGTAGAATGATTCCTGGCCTTGTCAAATCTCTCTTGCAGCAGACATGTGCAATTGCTATACTGATGACTAATGTATCCAGCTTTCAGTTACCTCAAGCCAGTCTTTTGATTGTTTATTCAGTTTCTGTGTAATTGCAAATTTTGGTATAATCAGTGTTACTTGTGTAAAGACTAAGGAGACTTGAGAACCAAGGAAGTGTCCCAGTTAAGATGTTTCAAGTTAATTTCAAGGAACTTGAATTGATGGGCAAACTTAAAATTTCAATGAAGAGCTACATCTAGTCCACATACCTGTAAGAGGGCAAATTTTCACCCTTTGATGGTGGAGGCAGAGAGTTTCCTTCATTGTTGAAAAGTTTTCAGTCCACAAGTATTGTTTATTGTAATAGTTAAGTCAACTGGATCAGCAACAACAAAACTGGTATGGCTTCAATTGGCCAAGTAAAGATTATTGGTTGAAGTTACAAGTCATTGACAGTTTGCGCTTCCTTAGAAAAACCTCATCTCAGGCCCTGCTGCATAACCTTCAGATGAAAAACTAAAGCACCTCAAGATTAGAGAGAACCTCAGAATGTGTGTTTGCTTGAGAAACTCCTTCAAGACTGGAAGACTCCTGGCTATATAAATCCACTTGGCTAAAAGATACATGAACCATTCTTGCTTGTGTCCACAGGGGAAACTAAAAGAATCATCTTATTTTTGTTTTGAGCCCAACCATGATTTGCCTGATGAAACCAAATAGCTTTGTGCACATTCAGTTTGTCCCAAGGAATAAGTACCATATCTTCCAGGCAATTAGGTTTACTTAGGCTAAAGTAAACTGTATGTTATTAGTTCAGGCTTGCAAATAGATCTTCAGAATGGCATGCCTTACAACAAAGAGTTTTATATGTTAAGGGATGACTTGAATCCCTTGAGTGGTAAGACTTGTTTACCCCTTTTTGGAACTATTATCTTGTGCATCCTTGGGAAGAACCTTGAAACTATGCCATCCTGATTCTGTAAGTAGGCTAATGTTATTGACCTTTCAGTTTCACAACTACATTTATTCCTCCCGATAGCCAGCAACAGACCCGGACTTTCAACACCCACATTGCTTGTCTCTGCTTAGATACTGAGATTTCTAAAGACAAGCCCACAACACAAGAAGCTGTTAGAGCAGAACAACTCATTTCTGCTACCTCCATTACCAGGGAATTTACCTCTGGTTGGTGTTGGTGTAAGACAACCCTGTTGACATCTCTTGCTGGGAGTAGAATGCTACCTTGAAAGTGAGGCCGCACTATCAAAGTTGAAAATGACTGCCTTATATGCCATAAAAGTCAACTTGACCAAAAGTTTCCTCTGTTCTAGAGAAATAGGAGTAGGTCTTGAAGTCTGAAGACCCTCAAGTCTTTGATGTTTAAGGCAGACAGGAGGTTGGATAGATCCTTCATTACTGCATCCCTAGTCAACACATAAGCTAGAAGGAAGACTTTCTAATGTGAATATTTGATGCCTGGACAAACAACAAAGCTAGCCTTAAAGCCTTGACGGTGTCTCCTGATGGTTTGGCTTCTGTCAGCAATATGTTGATGGCTCCCAAAACCCGTTCCTCCCAGTTGGAAATGGCCAAGAACAAAAGGAAAAGTGCACTGCCATAGTGAAGGGAATTGGGGATGGAAAAAAAGCTGAAGCCCACTATATGACCACCTGTATTCATTAAATTTCCTGCTCTTACATGTCCGGGAAGTTAATCTTTCAATTTCAAGTTAAGGAAGACAAGATAGAAAAGCCTTTTTAAAAATTCAGAAAACTATGGAAGTGATGACTTACGACAGTTAGGATACTTGATGCCAGGCAACGCACTCGGTTTCCTAGTTTCGTTTGGCGGTAAAAAACTGTCGAAGCGGTTTCGCAGGGGAACTGAACCAATTGTGACAGGTAAACTTACTCGCAGCTCACCAGAAGGCAGTGGTAGTTCTAATATCATCTGCAAGAGAAAAACCTTATGTGCTCTAACTCTGAGATATGATTACAAAGGTAAACAAGACTTGTGATAGTAAAATACATTACACAACATCACTGTACTTAAATTTAAATGTTTTCTCAAAATAAGTTGACTTTAAAACTGTCTGGGAGCATTTATTTTCTGTTATACTGTAATTCAGGACTAGTCTTCATAGTAAAAATCTTGACACAACCCATACTGAAAGTTGGAAACCATTTACACCATAGTTCAGGATTTCTAAGTAATGAATGCAGACATATCATTTCCTTACATCCAGGCGATATTCTACATGAAGAAGTCTACAGGTTAGATGAACGTTAGCAGGTACAAGGGGTGGCACAGTCAAGGAGACATTTTCCCACATATCAGATTCACCTGGTGGAATTATGCCCCTCACGACCTCTTTCAAAATTCGCTCCTCAACCATAGTTTTCACACCATTGGGCATTATGTAAGTCACCACCTGCAACAAGTACACATTATGGGGTGAATTCTCGGACAAAAACTAAGACCCATGTTTATAGCTAATAATGACAGATAATGACCACTCTTAAAGGAGAAGCTTTCTGGCACATTCTGATCATGAAGTTATACAAGACCCATTTGCTAAAATCTCCATTAAATCTCATGATGTTTCTAATTCTTTTCTCATTACAAGTTTAAAGTGAATGTGAAACTCACACGATAAGCCTACGTTCTGAGTCTCCGTGGTGTTCAAAATGTCAATAGATAAAAAAAAAAAAAAATGTAACTGCTATTACTCTAAAGGCTGTGTCCCATAGTGACATTTTCTGGCATATTTTGGACCTTCAGTTTGTGGACGGTAGGATGAAATCATTCTTATGTAATTACCTCAAGCTTCAAAAAAATCTATGATAATAGAAAAACCAGTCTGAGTCGAGACCAAGTTACAATACATCTGTGTGGTCCTGTCATACCTGAAGGAGGAGGAGTCGTGTCCTCCGGGTGTTTCTGGTAGATATGTTGTCTGCTTCAGCATTCACAAATATCTTTTCCCCTGGAACATACCCACGGCGAGGTATCTGGACCGCTAGAGTGATTGGCCCCGTCTGACAGCAGAAACAGCAGAGGTTTTTGGTTTTGCTGCTACTGGTCGTGGACTGTAAATGCATATAATGAATGTTCTATAAATATGACACAAAATGGTGTAACCACCTGACACATTGTTAAATCACAGTCACATAATTAAATAATGGACATTTTGGGTACCAATGACAGCCATCAATTAAAACTTTAACTAGAGGTTTAATTTAGGTTACCATTCAAACAGTTCCATGGACAGTATTTCATTTACATCTGATTTGCTTGATCACTGATTTTGAATCCCACGCTCAGTGTAAAATTATTACACGGCCACAAGCAGACTCACATTAGCATGGGAATCCATATTAAGGTCCAGGACGGAATGGACACTGAATCCAGCCTTCTGGACCAAGTTGGCAGCTGCAGGTCGATCCAGTATCGCCACTGCCATGTAGACGACGAAGCCCTTTTCGCTGCTGAAGCTCGGAGGAAGATTTGGAGGTAGGTTGAAGGCGAAGGGAAACTTGTGCAGCCCAGCTGGCAGGCTCTCCTTCTCGTCCTCTGCAGGAGTGAAAGGAAATTAGGACTTCTTATTCTGTAGGATGGTTTGTTTGTACCATATTGTACCCAGGATGTGAGTGCCAGGTGAATTTAAAGGTGTATGAGTGAGTTTTTTTTTCACATATCTTATTGCATTAAATTTTGGAACTTAATACTTCTCACTGACTTGTTTGGTGTCATAAATTTACCTCACTAAACATGGAAGAGCGGAAGACTACAGTATTTTTTGTCAAAAATACAAATTTTAATTTTCTTAATTAAATGAAAGTACTAGAATCTAGTAAAAACTATTTTAAACAATTTGGTTATGAAAGTTGATGCCGTTTTCTGTAATACTCCAACGGCAAGCAAATGTTTCCAAATTCAGGGTGTCAGTGCAATATGTAATCCCATTTTAATTTTCCAGCAACACGAAAGCATTTGATTAGTTGACTGCAATTCAAAGATGTCTAAATGACAGCAAATTCTTGTGGAAAACAATACTCACTTTGGTATTTGTGGCCATATATGTAGAATTCACAGTCGAAATACGTTTCTTGTGCCCTGAAGTGCTGAATCGGACCCCCGAAAGTGGCCTCTCTCCACTCGTGTTCACTCGAGTTCGGTCTGTGAATGATGTGGCCGTTGGTACTGCTCGTTTGAGACAGGAGGTCGCCATTCCCGAGGTCAGAGTCGGGGATGAAACCGGGGTTGTCTACGCCGTGAAGACCGCCATTTCTGCAGGCGTTTTGAAAATCTTAATTGCGTTGATATCAAGAGACCGATGATTTTTGTAAATGAGAGAAAAAACAGGTACTTGATGCTAAATAAGATTTGAAATGTATGTGACATCGTTAATGTACCTTAGCAAAAGACACCAATGACCTCCTTGCACAGGTCCCTGTATGGGGTAGTGCCATCACTGCAGCTCTCATGGTGCACTGTAGGCATTGTCTAAGTTTCTTTGCAGCGTCCGTTCGGCCCCCAGCTGTAACCCCTTTCATTCCTTTTACTGTATCTCCATTCAAGTTCTTTCTTCCATCTCACTTTCCACCCTCTCCTAATAATTGTTTCATAGTGCACCAGTGAGATTTTCATAGTTACACCATTAAAACCTTTTCACTGGCAATTTCCCTTCCAGCGCTGAATGACCTTATACGTCCCAGCGCGTGGCCTTTGGCCTAAATTTTATATTCCATTTTTACAAACACACCAATAAAAGGCTATCTACAATTCTGTAATGATGTCATCCAGGCAATATTGGATGCAAGGTGCTATCTCAATGCATTATAATTCACGTCAACACTAAATGGCACAACTGTTGATGACTACACTTTGCGTAGTTTTATTCTCAAAGCCTAGGCCTAGGCTACTACCATGATGCTATTTGAATAAGAAGGCGGTGTTTATAAGGATAGCCTACTGAGATTCAAAACATTAATTAATTCTGTGAATAAATCTGGCATTCCAACATCTGTATGGAGGAACGTAAGAATGAATGAAATGCTCAAACCTACACGAATACATCGAAAATATGGAAAGAGAGAGGGGTGGGGTTATGTGCGCAACATGACAACTCGCGGTTTACTTGTCAAAAAATCGGATTGTGCTCTGAGCCAGCAAGCAATCACTTTTTACTTAGGCAAATGTAAGTCACATTTGATTTTGGTTTAATAGCCTGTAACATATCTTTTATGACGTTTTCAGTTTAAAAGCTTTGGAAGATGATTCAATCATTCTTGAATTTCTTTTGAAATTCCTGCATTTATGTTATAGTAATTCCTCATCACATTCCTTCGAGAATTTAATTTGCAGCCTTCCATGCCTAGAATCTCGTTTAATACTTATTCATTGCAGAAAGTGTACCAACCGCTGTCAATTCGTGACATATTGATTCCAACACTTATGAAGTGGTTCGTGAGCGCTTCTAGATAAAATCTTTCAAGGCTATGCATTAGTCGGTCTTGGGGCGTTACTAAAAGCTTTTTAGACTAAGTTCTAGTGGCGTTTGTGTGCGCGTGTGTCTGTTGCCTGTGTATGTCTGTAAAACAAGGGGGTGGAGATGACGAGTTCATGCAACACAGTAATATCAATAATTATAATATTTTAAAATTTATATTACGTTTACCGATGGTTCATTGTGGCTAATCTGATTAAATATTAAGGTTTTTGCTGTTACCACAAACGTCTAATTGGGCATGGCATCATATTTTAAGAGCGCAGAGTTCAAATGGAAGGGCAAACCTAAGTTACCTAACACCCAGACCCGAGTAGGACAAAAAAGTGCGCAGTTCAGCAAGAAATAACGTTACCATCATTTTTAGTTTTCTGTAAAAGAAAACTATTGCGCCGGCTCTGTCTGTCCGTCCGCACTTTTTTCTGTCCGCCCTCAGATCTTAAAAACTACTGAGGCTAGAGGGCTGCAAATTGGTATGTTGATCATCCACCCGCCAATCATCAAACATGCCAAATTGCAGCCCTCTAGCCTCAGTAGTTTTTATTTTATTTAAGGTTAAAGTTAGCCATAATCGTGCTTCTGGCAACGATTAAGATATGCCACCACCGGGCCGTGGTTAAAGTTTCATGGGTCGCTGCTAATACAGCATTATACTGAGACTTCGGCGCATTTATTACTAATTTACATTTAAATATACAATGTTCTGATAAAATGGAAAAGATTTAAACACTAAGCTACCAAAGTTATACTGAAATGAGTCCAGAAATCTTTTAACAGACTATCTTTGATTCGGTTCTTAAGAATAATAATGTTGTTTGAGGATTTGTGACATGATTCTTCAATAAAAAGGTGTCCAAAAATTACTTATATTTATATGTTGTTTAGTGCTGGTGATTAATAAAAAATTATGAAATTTTTTTTCCAGGAATGTCAGTTGCTTGAGTATCTATGGCAAAAATTTTTGGTGAACTCCAACATTTCAGTAACACTGTGAATTCAGGATGAACTAGCTATTGAATGACATTCTTTCATCAATAGCGTCCATTCACTTTCACATCAACCAACCATACTATCTTAACGAAAACAATATCGAAGTGAGAGGATGATAATAACTTGATAAATAATGTGGGAGGGAGGGAAAGACCCAAGGCTGGCTGTCCACTCGACTTCTCGGAAAAGTAACAAGTAACTGAATATTAAAATAACGCAGTTGACCGGTCAACAGCAGCAAGCCGAAATATGCCCGGCTTTGGAGACACTTTGTGTGCCTTGCCCTTGAAGTGATGAAGTTACAATATATATATATATATATATATATATATATATATATATATATATATATATATATATATATATATATATATATATATATATATATATATATATTATATTACTAGAAGGTCCTCATTCAAACTGGATGGTATCTAATGGGGTATTTATTCAGAAAAAGTTACCAGCTTTCTGTACTGTACGGATACTGGATAATGTGGACTGTTTATCCAAGAGAGCTTGTAACTTTTTCTGAATAAATACTCCATTAGATACCATCCAGTTTGAAAGAGGTCCTTTTAGTAATTCTACTAAGGCATAGAACAACTGTGTATGTGATAAAGTTATATATATATATATATATATATATATATATATATATATATATATATATATATATATATATATATATATATATATATATATATATATATATATATATATAATGCAAGTGTGTGGGAGAAGCTTACATCACCCATTTATAAATAGGCACTACGAGGCTGTACATGATCTGAAATGACTGACAACCATTCAACAGAGACTTTAACTTTACTGATTAGTCATAACCCACGCACCTGTGCATACTTCGATCTACGAATAAAAAATAGAACTGATATAGCACATTACACATCAGTTAGATACAAGGAGTAAAGCCCCACGGAATCAAAGGGGTAAATTCTGCTTACGTATCCGTCTCAAGCTATTTGCTCGATCAGCGGAACTACTGAAACATTCCTGGGGTTATCGAAACGTATACAAAGGTGGGTCGAACATACCGAAGCCTACATCAAAAGAATAGCACCTTTCAACATACTCCTTTTTTCTCGTAAGACATTCAAATTATTACTATAAATGTAAGAAATGAATGACAGATGCTATATTTATAGAACGCATTAGCAAAAAAACTTTGTGTAAGAAATCAAACGTCAGAAGATTATTTCGGAACATTAATTTAAAAATTTGGTTTCAACGCACAGACAACAAAATCATGGCAAGATATTTGATTAAGAACTGTTGCTGAAAGCATTACAAAAATAAAAGTACACTTTAAAAACTGAAAACTAGAATTTGGACTAATGTAAAACAAAAATGACGTCGACATACACAAGAGGACCTGAAGAAATTTTGTTCCCAGCGAAAGAAAAAAAAAATATTGGATAAATAGAAGTAATTCAAGGCATGAAAATAAGAATGACAGTTCTAAGAATAAAATTTCTAAATAAATAAATATACATGATTTCGGCACACGAGAAGCACCCAGAACTTCGCCTAGAAAAAATACATTAAGGAATTAAAAAAAAATGGACCTCTCCTAGTTAGTGACCCACAAGGATTTTCGGGGGTATTTACCTAGAACTAATATTTCTTGGGGGTCATTATCTTTATGATATTTACAGTCTTTTGTTTATGCTTTTACGGTCATCCCCAATGGTGGGATACATACCGGGTTAAAAAAAAATCCCCAACGGGCTTGTACTAAACACGCCGCAGAGGCGGAGACATACTGGGTTAAAACCCTTGGGGGTCACTGTCTAGGAAAAAAAAAATTAATAAATAAATAAAAACTTTTCCTCAAATGGGCTACACACATATAAGAATAGTTGCGGACTGGCGACGCTATCCGGGAGAAGGAATCCCTCTTGGACCTCCTATTCAAACTGGCCTCTCTCTTCCTGAGCAGATCCATCTTGGCTGAGTTGGGCAGGTCGGTGAAGTGGATGCAGCATTCGCCTCTGAATCTCATCTTCACACCTGCAAAGATGAAACGCAGGTGTTAACGATAGTTCACTTGACTATTAATTTATCTTAACCGTTATGGAAGTCTCATCTTCACACCTGCAGAGGTGAATAGCAGGTATTAACGATACTTCACTTGACTATTCATTTATCTTAACCGTTATGGAAATCTCATCTTCACACCTGCAGAGGTGAATAGCAGGTATTAACAATACTTCATTTGACTATTTATTTATCTTATCAGTTATGGAAATCTCATCTTCACACCTGCAAAGGTGAAACGCAGGTGTTAACAACAGTTCACTTTACTATTTATTTATCTTAACAGTTATGGAAATCTCATCTTCACACCTGCAGAGGTGAGAAGCAGGTGTTAACAATACTTCACTTGACTATTTATTTATCTTAACAGTTATGGAAGTCGCATCTTCACACCTGCAAAGGTGAAACGCAAGTGAGAAGCATGCGTTAACAACAGTTTACTTGATTTATTCATTTTAAGAGTGATGGAAATGATAGAATTCATAACACACATACGAATATTTTTCAACAATAGTTCACTTGACAGTTTATTTATCTTAAGATTGATGGAAATGGTACAGCAGGAGAAAGAAATCCACAGTTATGTATTAGAAAGTAAGTCTCTACAGAAATCTTTCGGGAATCTGTTCGATTCTCCTTTATATCTGGCGCGGTGATGTAAAAGCAATAACCAAGTGGTAGAATTCATAACACATGTATTGAATATATTTCGACAATAGTTCATCTTGCGATTTATTCATTTTAACAGTGATTGAAATTGTAGAATTCTTTACACACAAACTGAATGTTTTATATTATACTGTACTATAACTTTATATTATTTTATATCACTTAAAAGGGTTCATCTTCTGAATAGTAATAATTATAAATACATTTTTCACTATACTTTTTTCTCTTTTTTTGGAAGGTGTGGTGCTTGAAAGGTAAAGCCTTCTAGTTTCCAAGTAATTCAACAGGGTGGGGTTGCTGGTCCTACGACCTTTTTTTTTAGTATATGGCCAAGGTTTAATGCCCGGGAGGGGGGGGGGAAGTGTTGTACCCACGCGAAATGTGATATAAATGACCAAAAAAATATTGCCTCAAGAACGTAAATTATTATTATTATTATTATTATTATTATTATTATTATTATTATTATTATTATTATTATTATAGGGCGCATAATCATAAAGCAAGCCAAACATACCAATTCGTCACAATCTTTAGCAAAAATAAATAAAACAGAAAGACTTTAACTATAACGCTGGTACTTCAGACTTCATACAGACTTCTTTTGTATCCGCAGACCAGAGTGAAATCAATTAGCGCAACGCCAAAGAAAGTAAACATTTATAGAATGCTTTAAAACCATTGCACCAGGATACAAAAAAAAAAAAATAAAAATAAAGCTAAGCGAGACTTACAATGCGCCTTGTAAAGCCACGCATTCCTATATAAATTGGGATCAATGATATACAAGGATTATAAACGTGGTCTGCACTGCGGTGTGGACCTTGGGCAGAGGGTAAAAGGAGAGAGATTGTATCTCACTTTGGTAAAACAACCAAGGGAAGGGCGGAGATAATACGGGACAAAGAGGAAAAAGAATGTAATTGCGAGACAGAGCATGATAAAAAAAAGAAAAATGAACTCGGTGAGAATCTAAAAAATAAAAAGGAAATAGAATTCAATGAAGAGACTGCCCTCTTTAGGGACACTGCAGCATAACAATGGAAAATGAACTTAATAAGGCAAGAATACAGGATAATAAGGAAATATGCAAGATAAAAGACAATCGAACTCAATACATAAGTAAAATATGGTAAATGAACTTAAGGAGACATTACAGGATAAACAAGGGAAAATGTACATTTCTTAAGGAGACATTACAGGATAAACAAGGGAAAATGGACTTGACAAAGCAAGAATACAGGATAAAATAGGAGGGTGAAGTCAAGTCGCAGGATGAAGGAAATTCTACGTCAGTGCAGCTGAAATTCTTTTAAGAAAAGGGGAATGGAATGCGCCGTTGCTAAGGTTCTGTTACTAATGTAAGGAAATCTAGACATTCTATTCACAAAGGTACTAATTTAAAACCTGATATAAAGCAATTCTGGTATTTTATAATTTACTTACAGTTTACCTACTGTATTTACTTATTAATTTATTTTTTTCTTTTCTAATAACTTATATCTTCTTTCTGTATTTCATATTACGTTCTGTTACGTCTCTCAAATGAACACCGTATTCTTTGGAAGCTTGAATTTCACGTCAATGACCCCTTTGGTGTGCTTGTTCCATGTGAATAGGTTTCGTCTACTGAAATAATAATTATATCTTTCAATATAATATATAAACAAAGTAAGATAACAATACTTTCTTACTACAGTGTAAAACATTTTCTGTCTGGCTTTTGCACGAAATTAATATTGAAAGAGAGCTCATCCCATTTAAGCATAAAAAGGACCACCTTTCAAATCTAAGATCCTAACTACACCGACGTGACACAAGGTTCTTGAAGATATCACCTGTGTCCCACCCCAAAATGACGTCAATTTAGGACGACGAACTTCATGAGCAGACCATCTCCAGTGCCCTGTGACTCTACGTGAGGAATTAATGATGGCGCGTCGATGCTATTAACATTACTGTAACCTTTAACGACATCATGCACACCTCTGAGGCGTCCGGAAACTCAGCGTTGCTGCTGGTTAATTAGAGCAGTTGGTTCCAGAAAACACCACGTACTCTAAGCGTTCTGACACGTAACTAATATTCTGTCAGAATACTGGTGGGAATGTCGATTTTTTTTTTCTTTTTTGCTTGACTCATAAACCAGCATGGGGACGTTATTTGTTGGGGCATAAATAAACACTTCTTTCCGGCGTCCTAATGAAGCAATTTGTCCAGAAATTGGTCTAAAGCTGCAATTACCTTTTACCTTCAAGTCTACACGCGAGCACATACATAGCAATAAAAAATAAGGTGCAGAATGCGACGAGGCAAACAAAGATATACCTGTAACACGGCGACATCAAACGATGCTACCTGCTGTCGCCGTATGAAGAGCTATGGTGGTGGTGGTGAACCCCTCGGGAAAGGATATGACTTGAAAATGGGGGAGGAGCCTCAATCGATGGGATCATATCGGCACCTTTTTATCTTGATTTCGTACCAGATTCACAAGTTAAAGAAACTGTATCTATTGAGGGTCTCTTTTTTTTCAAATCATCTCATTTTAAGAAAAAGGGGCCATTACAAGTGTATACATACACACATAATTTATATATGTATATGTACATATAGTGCTGTATATATACACATATATACATACTGTATATATATAAATATAATTATATGTGCATATATAAAATATATATATATATATATATATATATATATATATATATATATATATATATATATATATATATATATAATTGTACACATAAGTATTATATAATTATGTATGTATATATATATATATATATATATATATATATATATATATATATATATATATAGATATTAATAAGTAGTTATTCTATAAGGGAACAGGACAGACAAAAAACAAAAAAAGCCTCTACTACGTTCATAATTTACCTGATGAAAATATATTCTAGTTACTTACTGTATCTATGAATATTTGCTATACTTAAAACTCACTACAACAGCATATTTTCAATGCATTTGTTTGCATAACAAAATCAAATTCTTTTCCATCAATCTACAACTCAAAGGACTCGCGGAATAATCTGTTGTCAAGACCAAACATTTAGTTCCACAGGAATTATGAAGCAAAACGCGAAATTGGAAGGGATGAAAATGACCATGATACTAAATTATCACTCTTACAGGCAGCAATTAACGATCGACCCGCGCAATTACCACGCAAGTTTGTTAACCCACAGCGCCAGCAATAAGGCCCCAGGAAGTTACTGAGTTATTAGGAGCTTGTGGATATATATATATATATATATATATATATATATATATATATATATATATATATATATATATATATATATATATATATATATAATGATATATATATATATATATATATATATATATATATATATATATATGTGTGTGTATGTATATGTGTATATATATATATATATAAAGTCCAGAAGCAAGGCACACAATCTAGATTTTAGAGAGAGAGAGAGAGAGAGAGAGAGAGAGAGAGAGAGAGAGAGAGAGAGAGAGAGAGAGAGAGGACCAAATCCACCTATTTAAGAGTTTCAGGGGGGGAATTGTGACCAAGGATTTTTAGTATTATATACATATTTGGAATGCATCTTTTGAGGCATACAATTTGGAAGGGGTTGTAAATAGGGCTCAAGAACCAAATTAAAAATAATGACATTCTGACATGCGCTTGGATAGATTTATGAGTTTCAGGGGGGAATTGTGAAAAAAATTACATATTTGGAATGCATCTTTTGAGGCATACAATTTGGAAGGGGGGTTGGGGAGAATGACATTCTGACATTCTGACGTGCGCCAAAAAAAATTGCGAAGCACTGGCACTAAACACATTCTTTAGTATTTCTTTATCTGAATCATAAATGGCCATTCTAATAACATAACCTTGATAAAACTGCCTATTCACGTCACTGAACATAAGAAACTTAAGGGTACTATAAACCTGCAGTGTTTTAACGAGCTACGCTCTGACGTCACATACCCTTGAAATAAGGTCAACATATCGCTAACGTATTCAAAAGGCAGGAATTTTCATATATCTTTTCGTAATATCACGAATGAAAAAATTTCCAGAGCGGAAAAATTCTTTTTATTGATTTAAAATTTTTTCTTCCAAATTTGAAAGGTGTTATCATAAAACATGCATGTATGAACATAGTTCTCAAAATATCAAAGCCTCTATTTATTTCCAATATGTATTATGATAACGGTGAAGCCTGGTAAATACAAAATATGATTCATTTTTAAATACTATAATAAAAATCTGTGTTGTAATAAAGATACCCTGACTGGCATAGGTTAGTCAATAGGTTTCACTGATACTGCAAACTCATTGTTACTGCTGGTGTTAGATTAAGCCAGCCTTCTACCAGCAAAGATGACTCCTATTACCTTCTGTTACTTCTGACAAATGAACACCATATTCTTTGGAACCTTGAATTTCACGTAAATGGCCCATATGGTGGGCTTGTTCAATAAGAATAAGTTTCAAATTCTGAATAATAATAATAAATAATAATAATAATAATAATAATAATAATAATAATAATAATAATAATAATAATAATAATAATAATAATAATAATAATAATAATAATAATAATGGTGAAGAAATCACAGTGGTGTAGATGTGTATATATATATATATATATATATATATATATATATATATATATATATATATATATATATATATATATATATATATATATATATATATATATATATATATATATGAAAAAGAAACTTTCGAGAACCTGCTCGATTTAAAGTTGAATCAGCAGGTTCTCAAAAGCTCTCTTTATATATTATTTCTAAAATATATATTTAAATCTACACCACTGTGGATTTTTCACCATTTGAGGGACCCATGCTATCATGAGATTTTTATGAATAATAATAATAATAATAATAATAATAATAATAATAATAATAATAATAATAATAATAATAATAATAATAATAATAATTCTTAGCAGCTACTGCCTTTTATTGAAACACACTTTACTAGATAATAATAATAATAATAATAATAATAATAATAATAATAATAAAAATAATAATAATAATCATCATCATCATCTTAAAAATAATAATAATAATGACAACTCACAAGCCAACCCATACAAATGTTTACACACACACACACACACACACACACGCGCGCGCGCAATAAGCGTGACACACAAAGACAAACAAAGGAAGCAGTTTATCTTGGGACTCGTACAAAATGCACGGAACACATTCCACCGGACACACGCACTTTTTTTTATATATATATATGTCCATTCAGGTTGCCATGCGATGGCAATGGGGCTATATTTAGGTCATGCGGCTCTTCGGCCAATATGGCAACAGTACAATGATTTGCGCCCAGTCCTCTTTCGCTTTTTGTTTATTTATTTATTTATTTTTTTATTTATTTTTTTTTGCTCTTTGCCTCGCCATCATGTTTATCGAACTTTCTTTGCTGTTACGTGTGTGTGTGTGTGTGTGTGTGTGTGTGTGTGTGTTTGTTTTTGTCAGAAATGGATGTTGGTTTTTGTGCCAGGTACTTTATATAAGTAATTTCCTAAAGTTCTCTTTTTTTGTCACATTCATTTGCTTATCTTTTATATATCCATTTACTTATTTCAATATTTATATATTCATTAGTTATGAATTCTTTCATTTCATATATCTGTTCATTTGCTTTCATAAGAAAAAGTTCAAGATTCTAATTTTTTCTAAAAAACAGAAAATTTTCAAAGTAATTTGAGTTTATCCTTACATACAAACCTGAAGGTCTTTCCATAGGATTCAGCTATCGCCCACAAGCTAAATCCTATGGAAAGACCGAAGATTTGTATTTGTGTAGGAACAAATAGATTTTGATTTAAAAATCTCGACTAATGGATTTTTAAATCAGAATCATATAAGTATTTTATATAGCAACCCGATACACTGAACGCCATTTACCTGGAAATCATAACCATAAAAGTATTTTTAGATCTTTCCTAGATAGTGACCCCCAGCAAAGTTCGGGGTGGGGGGTCGTTATCTAGGCCTGTAAATTTCTGGGAGGGTCATGTATTCTCATCGTATTCCTGATATCTACAGTCTTTTGTTTATGTTTTTACAGTCATCCCCAACGGGCTTGTACTAAACACGCCGCAAAGGTAGACAGCCTGTATACCAGGTTAAAACCCTTTGGGGGTCACCGTCTAGGAAAGATCCGTATTTTCACATCAGCAACCGAGACACACTTAACATCCTACACCAATTAAAGTTCATAAATAGCGCCAGATTCCCGGAACGAGCCACGACAAAATGTCGATTTCCCGAGAGACCGCGAGCGATTTCAAACCGCCGGGAGGCATCACGCGAACATTCTATTCACGCTTCGGGGACTGTGTTATGGAGACCCCTGAACTCCATCGATCCTTGCACACAGTACTCGCGTAGTACACCAGCCAGCAGCAGGTGACATACGTTATGGAAAGGTCAAGGGACTCCTTCCTTCGTTCTTCGCGCCGCGTCCAAACTACGGCGGCGAAACACGTCAAACTTATCGGCAAAATATGTGGAAAACATGTCGAAACACGTCGCTGACTTATCGCAGGTTGAAACATGACAATCGCTGAAACATACAGGCTGGAAACATGTCAACGACAATCATTAAGTCGCTGACTTGTCACATACAGGTTGGAAACATGTCAACGACAATCTCTCGCTGACTTGTCTCTCAGGAAACATGGGGGAAATATATCGCTGACTTGTCACATACAGCTGAAAATGTACGACAATCGTTATGACTGACTTGTCACAAAAAGAAACAGAACGACAATCATTAAGTTGCTGACTTGTCAAAAAAACATGTCGACGACAACCATTAAGTCGTTTCGTCATACAGGCTGGAAACATGTAAAATCAGTCGTTGGCTTGTATGTAATGTGTTTTGATGTGTGTGATGTGTGTGATAAGTTACCCACATATTAAGTATTCTCTCTCTCTCTCTCTCTCTCTCTCTGGTTCTCTCAGGTTGGAAATATATAAAGTGAATAACTATACGTTTACGACTACACACGAGACTAAAAAAAAAAAAAATACAGTCAGAATAGTTTCAAGATACTAAAATCAGGGGCTTAGTGATGAAATTTTGATTCAAAATACAAATAAGTATCTGGTTACCTAAAAGTGAAATATTACACACACACATACATATATATATTATAAATATATTTATATATATATATATCATAATCATACACACACATACATATTATATATAATGGTGTCTGGTAGTTGGAAGACTGCGGTCGTCACAACCAGAGTTAACAAAAAAAAAAAGCGGAGGGCTAGCATCCTCATCCCGTAAGACTTGCCAAAAAACCGGAAGGGTAAGAATTCCCGGGGCCACCAAGATTACGGGGGGGGGAAAAAAGGTGTATTGTGAATCTGTATACAGTTGCCTGACACACCTGTATATTAAGAGTTTTATTTCAGTAATAAAATGACCCTCGTCTTCGCCTCAGGGTATAAATGAAATCAATGACTTATAACAAATGGGGACTATTTATTACAGTAGTAATAAATAAAGCTAATTATTAATATATACATCCCCATTAACGCCAGAAATGATGGTCACAACCTTTAATGCTCAATGGATGACATGAATAGCAATAAAGTATATCCTACAGGAAGGGTAATTGATCGTACGTCTGAGCAATGAAAGAAAATTAATATATCTTGTACTTTATTTTCAGAGAACATTTGCATGAACATCTTTTTCTTTTAAACATGCTGCGATAAATCAAAACTACTCCGCTTTCAAATGGCAGTGAAACAATTAACCTGTTAACATAACTGAGTTTGTATAGACCAGTCAAAAGAAATATGTTGCAAATGAAAGTTCCCGACAGAAATGATTCAACGCAATTTTCTTCACGTTTCAGTGAACAATAGCTGACAAAAAGCGATCAGTTTTATATATTATTATTATTATTATTATTATTATTATTATTATTATTATTATTATTATTATTATTATTATTAGTCAGTAGATGAAACCCATTCACATGGAACAAGCACACCACAGGGGCCACTGACTTGAAATTCAAGCTTCCAAAGAATGTTGGTTTCAACCTCCCACCGCAGGCACCACACTGCAGCAGTAACTGATCATGATACAGAGCCAACGATTTTTCATCGCCCTGGGGGAAACGCGAACCCGCGACATCTGAGTGGCATACCGCAACACTAACCACTATACCAGCGGAACGGGGATGGTAGTTTACCATAGTTTAGAATGGTGCTAAAAATAATTATGTATATACTAATAATTAATAATGGAGTACTTTTGGAAATTTTT
>NC_089786.1:4347500-4405000 GCF_040412425.1 Macrobrachium rosenbergii | reverse complement strand
CTCTTTGCAAACGAAAATTAAAGAAGAATCTTTTACGGTTATAATAAATCGTTATGACACGGCGGAAAGTTAATTGCATGAGATACCAGGCACTATTTCAGAAACTACAAATAAATATACGTAAAATACATTAATTCAATATCAAGACAGGCGCTAAAAACAGCAAATGAACACCTGCCCTCAATCGCCACTTTATAATGCAAGATAAACACAGATTTACATCTGTCAATCATTTGATTTCAAGTAAATAATGGTACAACCAATGTAATCTACATACGACTCCGCACTTGTATTTACCTAAACCCAACGGGAAAACAATTCGCAGACGGAGGTGGGGTACAGGTACCCTCAACAACAACAAACATGAATAAAAGGTAGGGTTGAATTGGTTTCCGCATACCTGAGTCTCCCCGTCAAAAAAAAAAAAAAAAAAAAAAAAAAAAAAAAAAACTGACGGATTTAAGATCGGAAACCTTTACTTCGAAAAGGCGTTAATAAGGAATTTTTGTCACCTTACTCTCGGAAGCAATACAGAAATAAAACTTCAGCTATTAATTCGTCATCCGGAATTTTACGAGCAGTGTTTGATGGGGACACGAACCCCTGTTTTTTTTTTCTAGCAATAATTTGGGGGAAGAGTCGGCTGACGTTAATAAACCGCTTTTATCTCGCATTTCGGGTATCGATTAAATCATACCCTTCGAGGAACTTGTAAACCCTTTTAGCACGGGAGACCCGGGTGACATATTGCGGAAGGTATACGTCATCTGCCTCAGATAAATCTCCGCTGGATAAACTTGAAGCGGGTAAATCGTGATGCTGGTTGAAAATGGTGGTTCTCCAAGGGACGTCTGAGAGAGAGAGAGAGAGAGAGAGAGAGAGAGAGAGAGAGAGAGAGAGAGAGAGAGAGAGAGAGAGAGAGACTTTACCTTTCAGACTGATTGGCTCTTCAACGTTGACGAAGCGAACGAGAGAGATAGAGAGAGACTTTAGCTTTCAGACTGACTGGCTCTTCAACGTTGACGAAGACGAACGAGAGAGAGAGAGAGAGAGAGAGAGAGAGAGAGAGAGAGAGAGAGAGAGAGACTTCATCTTTTAGACAGACTGGCTCTTCAGCTCTGAGCACGAAGAGAGAGAGAGAGAGAGAGAGAGAGAGAGAGAGAGAGAGAGAGAGAGAGAGAGAGAGAGACTTTGCCTTTCAGGATGATTGGCTCTTCAACGTCGAGGACGACAATAGAGAGAGAGAGAGAGAGAGAGAGAGAGAGAGAGAGAGAGAGAGACACTCTACCTTCCAGAATGATTGGCTCTTCAACGTCGAGGACGACAAGAGAGAGAGAGAGAGAGAGAGAGAGAGAGAGAGAGAGAGAGAGAGAGAGAGAGAGACTCTACCTTTCAGACTGATCGGTTCTTCAACGTTGAGGACGACGTTTCCCGTGATGGTCTGCGCAGAGAAGTAGACAGCTCCCGGCGCATCGAATTCTATGGCAAAGGTCTTCGGACGCAGCATAGGAGTATCTGTTGGGGAGAAAAGAAAGGGGAAATACGATTAAAATAAGGACAGGACATGGAGGAACGATTAAATGAAGTGAATGAACACGATAAAAATACGGGTATGATATAATAATGATATATTCAAACGCGATAATAATACGGATATACAGTATAGGAAATGACTAAGAGAAATGAATAGTCATGATAAAAATATGGAAAGGGTATAAGGAAATGATTAAGAAAAATGAATAATCTTGATTAAATTACGGATAGGATATAAGATTAAAAAAAAATAGGAATAAACACGATAAAAATACGGATAGGACATGATAGTGAAAAGATTAAATATAGGAATAAACAAGACAATATTACTGATAAGTTATAGGATTAAAATAATGATACCAATAAAAATGCGAAGGATACAATAAGGATACAAAGAATACAGAAATATGTTCATAAAAGAAAAACAAGGATAAAAACGAAATACATGAAACAAAGAGAAGGAATGAGGCAAAATAAAAACTGAATAAGTTAGGAATTATATATGACCCACGCCATTTCAGCCTCATGATCTACAGTAACTTGCACTCACACACTGTACGCGCGCGCATACGAACCAGTGTAGAGCCTCGGCTAATCAACATATTTCTTAAAAACTAACGGCTAGATTTTCTTGATAACTGCAATAAAAAGTTCAGTTCAGGTGGTATAACTCTTGGCCGAATAAATTCAAACGAATTCTTTCCTAAACGTATAAATTCAGCTTTCTGAGGCCACCTCCAAATCCGGCCGAATAATGAGCCCATCCAATGGTGTCAGGCTAATCAATACTGTCCTCGCTACAGTCAGTCACGTGTACACAAATGATTAATTAATCTCTCTGCCATTCGCTCGAGGTTACGTTCACTAGCTTCGTACGAAGGCTACGTTCACTAGCGTCATACAAGGGCTCCCTTCACCAGCGTCTTACAAAGAGTACGTTCACTAGCGTCGTACAAACGCTACGTTCACTAGCGTCATACAAAGGTTAGGTTCACTAGCATCATACAGAGGCTACGTTCACTAGCGTCGTACAAAGGCTACGTTCACTAGCGTAATCCAAAGACTACATTCACTAGCGTCGTATGAAGGCTACGTTCACTAGCGTAATCCAAAGGCCACATTCACTAGCGTCGTACAACGTCTACGTTCACTAACGTCGAACAAAGGCTACGTTCATTACCGTCGTACAAAGACTACGTTCACAGACGTCGTACAAAGGCTATGTTCACTAGCGTCTTACAAAGGTAACGTTCACAGCATCATACAGAAGCTACGTTCACTATCGTCGTACAAAGGTTACGTTCTCTAGCGTCGTACAAAGGCTACGTTCACTGACGTCGTCCAAGGGAGAACGTTCGGGAACACGGGTGTAATTTTATTAGTTTAGCGAGTTACGCAAACATGCAGACACACGCACAGACACAATTCACACATTCCCTATTAAATTCCAATGTGCTTCTGTGAGCAGCGAATTAGTATTTGGTAGTTCGTCGACTCGTGAAAATGGCCATCGCGTAAGTTCAGGAGACCCATTTAAGTATTACACTTCAGGAAAATGACAATGCAAGAAAAGGAAGTCGTCACTTCGGACAATCTCGTCTTCAAATTTAAGTTCATGGGATGTTTTCTTCCAAACACACGAATATCCCAAAAATGGCATACAACACAAAATATGAAATACGTGACATTAATATCATTTAACTCTAGACACAAGAAACCTCAAGGTCAATGCTTTGATTATATGAATAAAACCTTGACATACTGTAGCGGAGAATGGTAAGATATCACCTCACCATTTATCAGAGAGAACCTCTCTGCCATTTATGTCCGTTTTCATACAGTTCATTCTCAGAACCTTCAATACAGTCTGCTCCAGAATTCGTTTAGACTGACAGCCACTCCATTTTATGTAGGGGGGTTGATAATTGCAACAAAACCTGCATCATTTGCAAACGGTGCTATCTTACTTTCAAAGACTGTAATCTATTCACTAGTATGGAAGAAAATTAACAGAAGTTTGAGAGCATTACCCTGCGGAACACCAGATGTGACAGGTTTACGAAGGGGGATAGACAATGACAACAAAACCTGCATCATTTGCAAATGGTACGATCTCATTTTCAGAGCTTGTCATCAAGTCACTAGTATGGGAGAAAATTAACGGAAGTCTCGGAACATTATCCTGCGGAACACCGGACGTGACAGGTCTAGGCTCGCTAAGAGCACCACCATAGCTAACAACCAATGGCCGTGAAAAGGTGGTGTCAGAAGCAGATAACTGTCTGTTTACATTAGCAATGTTCAAACAAAGGATACTTTCTGAACTCTCTTCTACACGCGATATTCCTGTTCCTGGGGATATAAATCATTGCCTCGCCCCATTATTTTTGGAAACACAGGTCAATAATAGCAAAGGTTACCCATCACTGGTCTACAACGCGCATTTCTACATCGTAATATTTAGCAAAGAAAGTACCTGTCTAATGGATGGTTGTGTACACGTGCTAAAATGTATGAAAGAACTTTGCTCGAAAAAATGGGAGGTTCAACCTTGGGATCGCAAATTATTCCTTATCGAATTTCAGAGGAAGGAAAAAACGAATGTATGTTTCTGTGTATTTACGTATACAGTGTATATATATATATATATATATATATATATATATATATATATATATATATATATATATATATATATATATATGTGTGTGTACAAAGGCATCCATTCCACGAGGAAAGGGTGTAAACAGAAACACAGTATATGTAAACACATACATATTATTACATAATATATACGAATAGGTATGTGTGTATAACTAAGTTTTTCTTCCTTAGACAAAACATAAAATATCTCTTTTATGGTAAATACAGCCTAATTAAGTAAAAGCAACTATCCGCGTAAGTAAAAAAAAAAAACACTTTATTTAGACAATTTAGTTACAAGATGATTTCTGGCAACTGAAATTCGAGTTACAGAATTTCATGTAAGGCCAACAAAGGAGTCTGTACTATTAATTATAAATTCTTGGTGGTGATGAAATATTTTTTATATTTTCACACTAATAAAATCTTACAATTAACAGTGATATAATCAAACTGTAACTCAGAGCAGCATGGCAGTTACATGATAATTTCGTAAAAATGCTTCACGAGAACGTGAATAATCAATGAATAAATCCACAACTGTTATAATCTAATACAAAGGTCAGAATTAAAAGTTTTATCACTGAAAGCTTTTGAGACCCAGCTCAGATCTTTCCTCAGTCAGAAATAATAAATCCGAAACCTTTAAGTTTATCAAGCTTTACTGAAGATAAGCTTGATAATTCAGTACCATGGCGCTCCATCCAAATCATTAACTGATAATAAAAATTTAGCAGGCACAATCCAGCCCAGTCACAGGTAACGCATATAGTGTCCTCCGCCATGCAAATTTGTTGGTGTAACTGAATCAATGATACCTTTCGTTGTCATTCTCCTCAAATCTCACAGGTACTATTCCACTTCAAGCTTAGTATTTGACAGGGCTCAGTTTACTTGAACACAAGGAACAGTTGAATTTTTCAGGTATTATGCAAGCGACTACACCACATCAATGATTATAGAATTATTACTATTAAAATCCGAAGTTGGTTGTTATGGTAAGGAAGGGAAAAAGGTGTTGTTAACTACAAATTCTTTACATCATCATCATCATCGTCTCTCTCTCTCTCTCTCATTCGTCTTCCTCATCGCTGAAGAGACAATCAGTCTGAAAAGTAAAGTCTCAGAGTCTCTCTCTCTCTTGTCGTCTTCAATGTTGAAGAGCCAATCAGTCTGTTTAAAGCCAATAAGTCTGAAAGTTCTCTTCTCTCTCTCTCTCTCTCTCTCTCTCTCTCTCTCTCTCTCTCTCTCTCTCTCTTTTATTCTACAACAGTAGCACTAATATGACTCCCACAAATTCTCAAAAATGGTTATGTACACCTTTGGGTAAATTCATGATAACTATTTTGATGAGGGTTTATCACTCTGTGAAACCTCAAGTTCAAAACCCATTACCTGGTCCTAAGTCCAATTCTACGTGTATTCATGATCTCCTTGTCTAATTTAGAGTTTTCTTTTCTTTATTAATTGTTTCTTTCAACCTCACGTATTATTCTTTAACTCCATTCATTTACATTTGTGTAAGTAATCTGTACGTACAAAGTCTATCCGAAGATGTAAGAACACTCTTATTTAAGTATCCTACTACATACGAGTATGATTGTCATAACCACAATGCCACTTTAATTCTTTTATTCCTTCACACTTTTTTTGGATACGCTTGTCACTACAAAGCCTAAGATCCAAACAAGGAACCAAATGAAGAAATTCTGACTCCCTGCAGGATTCGAATCCGCATCCAGAATGTCAGAGCCACGTAACGTTTTCCACAGGTCCTGTCTGGGCGTCTGAATTCCTTCATTTGGTTCTTCACTTGGATTTAAGGTCTTGTAGAGAAAGGCGTAAACAAAAAGTGTGAAGGAATCGAGGGGTTGAGAAGGATTTGTGGTTATTATAATCTATAATAATAAAATCCGAGTGGGTCTTTCTTGTTTGTCCTCCCTGGATGAGGGCGGGGTAGGTAGGGGATCGGGAGGGAAGGGGAGACATGACACATCCACCCTCCTGCAAACCTGTTTGTCCGCCCCTGGTGATCAGGAGGGTAGGGGAGACATGACATGTCCACCCTCCTCCTGCAGACCTGTTTGTCCGCCCCCTGGGTGATCGGGAGGGTAGGGGGAGACATGACACATCAACCCTCCTCCTACAAACCTGTTTGTCCGCCCTGGGTGGGGCGGGGTAGGTAGGTGATCAGGAGGGTAGGGGAGACATGACACATCAACCCTCCTCCTACAAACCTGTTTGTCCGCCCTGGTGGGGGCGGGGTAGGTAAGGGATCGGGAGGGTAGGGGAGACATGACACATCCACCCTTCTCCTGCAAACCTGTTTGTCCGGCCCGGGTGGGGTGCGGTAGGTAGGTGATCAGAAGGATAGGAGAGACATGACATATCCACCCTCCTCCTGCAAACCTGTCTGTCCGCCCCGGGTGGGTCGGGTGGTAGGTAGGGGATTGGGAAGGTAGGGGAGAAATGACGGGCAGCGCCGGGTTCCAGCACAGCGTCGCACGCGCCGTCAAGCTCGTTACATAAATAACTGGTAAAAGAGTGACCAGTAGATTCTAAATATACATTCTGCCATATATAGATAAGTTAGCTTCAAATATATTAAATAAATCTTATCTATCATAAAACCAAGCCATTATCCAAGGTTTTAACCGACACTGGCCCCCTCACCCTAACCGCCCCAACCAAAAAAAAACTACTGCAGCCAACGATTACAATATTCAAACTGCACCCCTCCGAGTATTGCTGTATTTTTTTCTCTCAGAAAAAAACTCAGTAAGTTTACAAGCCTTCCAAGGACTAATCTGATTTTGTTTTATTATAGTGAGGGGACATTAAGACTTACAGCCTTAATGTTCTTCTGTCTGGTAAGAATAATGAACACTAAAGTTTTTTTTTTTTTTTAGCCAAATCTTTTAAAAGGTTTCAGGGTTTTAATCTGCTTGTACAAAGATCAAAACTTTATTGAAACTGCATTTACCTTTTACCTGGAAGCTAGTGTTTCCGTGTGAATTTCAGAATATGAAAAAATGCATAATTTAAAAAGCAAAATGAATATTGTCACAGAATATATATATATATATATATATATATATATATATATATATATATATATATATATTTTATATAAATCTTAACACTGGCCAACATGCTTAGCAAAAAAATCTTGTGGTTCATGTTATCGATAAAGCTGAATCTAATAGCTAGTCAACAATGATGGGTCAACCTGAGGGACAAATATGGCTAGCAGTGTCATCCAAAAAACTATATAATATATTATTAGTTATAGTCCTCCTGGGCTTCTGCAGGCTCATAGGGCAGGCGCTGATCTCCTGTTTCTTGGGCCAACAGCCATATATATTTTTATATATACATATTTATACATACATACATAAAACATACATACCAAAACGCCCTACCTTGACGGACACCAAACACGCGTGACGCAAAGCTGTGCATTAGAGTGAAAGCCTAAGGAGACACTCACTCTAGCCTTTTAATATTTCATGACACCTCCTCGAAGCCATTTTCACGCGATGAAGTCTGCTCCATTTTTTATTTTTATTTTTAGTTTCAATTTTTTATGTGACTTTCCAAAGGTCTGATTTATATGTATATGTATATATATATATACATACATACATGAACCAAATATATAATTCTTTTTTAACATTAAGCGGTTTCCCTTAACATGGTGTATATACTTTAACTGCTGGACCACGGATGAACTCCCTGTTCAGAAAACTCCCAAATCATCAGCTGCTTCATGTAGCTACACTGAAGGCTCATCAGTATCGCGTCAAGCCCCTTAATACACTGTGCCACTCACCTCAATCTTGCAGGCATTCCCTCGCTCTCCGGGTAATGAGGCGATTCTTCTCTAATACCTCTTCCACAACATCTTTCCAGTCATGCAATTATGAGAAGGATAAGGCGCTGTAAATATTACTGGAGTCGATGTGCTGTTGGCATAATTAGGTGTGTCTGCATATTTTACATCTATCTGTCTATCTATCTATCTATCTATCTATCTGCTATATATATATTATATATCTATCTGTCTATATATATATATATATATATATATATATATATATATATATATATATATATCCCTCTCTCTCTCTCTCTCTCTCTACACACATATATATACACGTATATATTATTATATATGAATATTTATGTATATACACATTATGCACACACACACACACACATCCTCCAGGTGTAGAACCACACCCTAAGTTCTAAACTGGTTTAGGCAGGTTTGAGCTTGGTCTTAATTGATGACACCCAGTCAACCTGCTGTGTGAAAATGAAATAGCTGTTTAGAAACAAAAATAATTAAGAAAAAACTTAACAAGGCCCACCTGCTAATTTTATCATTAACTTTATTCACTTCACATCTAGTACATGCTGGCTTTATTAATGCAAACCTATATACCTCATCACGAGGTCATGCAGGCTTTTCAAGGACCAAGATCCCGTGCTGGTACAAGGCCACATTTAATATAACAAGAAAGCCAGACATATTAGTTACATCGATAGACTCATAAAGTATTCAAATATAGGCCTACACTTAAAACTGATAGCGCGTGTTTCTGGCATTCCATAATCATCTGGATGTTTCCAGGTACAGAGCTTTCATAACAGACCTGGAAACTTCACGAGTAACTGGAAACTAGTAATGATTAAGCTTTAAACAAATATAAAGAATTTTATCAATCGATAACAGAAATGGCGCCCATAAACAAAATGTATGAAAAGGTATATTTGCAATTAAACTATTACCCGGTTTTTAATAACAGCCATAACCTTTATGTCTTATTACGTATGGCATTTTAATGTTCTCATGGTTTCTTCTAAACATTTCAAGAACGCCGAGGACAATGGTAGCACGCATAACACCGGTAATTAAAAAAAAAAAAACACTAGTGAAGGTCAATGTTCCGATTTAATAACGTTAGCGACAATCTACCTATCTTCAGCGAAAGCTAGACTAACGTCCATTCATACGGTACACAACAACGGTACATCTGAGGTAAAGTGGATCCCGAACCGTTCTTGTAAATCAGGAGTCAGTTCAGTTTCTAAAATACCTTCCAGAGATGATGATACGAATATCAAAATCCATTTTGAAAAGAGTAAGACGATTCAGGCACAAAAAAGATTAATCTCAAGGCTAGAGAGAGAGAGAGAGAGAGAGAGAGAGAGAGAGAGAGAGAGAGAGAGAGAGAGAGAGAGAGAGAGAGAGAGGGTGGGGGATTTCTCTCGAGATCACTGAAACTGAAAAAGCTTCATCCACTAACTGGTTGTCATTTCATCTCAATTTGACTTTCACAAACATCTCACGCCATTAATTTCAAAAGAGGACAAAAATAACCCTAATTAATGCTAAGTTAATAAATAACTAACTACAGTATAACTATTAAGCAGAAGAAAACAATAAAAAAACTTTCATTATAGCTGGAAGGTGTTGCATGAATGCTTCTTTAACTATCCAACCTCACGTCCAAACTGTAGGCCAATAGTGACAAAATGCCTGCTAAAGCACACAATAAAACATACGCACATACACTCACAAACACACAAGTTACAGCTAACCATATAACAACAAAAATACGGCTAACCATACAACAACAAAGGAAATCAAAAACTCTTTATCGTGACTAAAATGTGACATTATGACTGGGTTATCATTCGTTCAATAATGCTAGTCAACTCGGCGAAACTTTCGTGAGAACAAGTTACATATACTTGAGGAAGTCGGGCTTAACACTCACGTAGCATTAAGCACAGGTGTTATGACTACAGGTATTTTCAGGCCTGATAACATGTTATTTTACCAAAGCACAAAAACGTGAGCACGAGTTGCTGTATAGGCCTATGTGAGAAGGCGTGACAGTTTCAGTTTGTGTTGAGTTCGTATGGCAACTCACCCACTGCTAGGAAGGCTCAAGACACGAAGAGAGAGAGAGAGAGAGAGAGAGAGAGAGAGAGAGAGAGAGAGAGAGAGAGAGAGAGAGAGAGAGAGAGAGAGAGATTTAAAGGACAGCTTATGGCCTATGATTAGAATCATTAGCGCCACGTATACTAAGAAGCATACCAACTTAATAGAATTAAAACGGTTTAAAAATGATCTATACAGCTATGTAATATATATATATATATATATATATATATATATATATATATATATATATATATATATATATATATGTATGTGTGTGTGTGTGTGTGTGTGTGTGTGTGTGTGTGTGTGTGTGTGTGAGTGTGTAACGCGTGTGTGTATTTCTGAAAAAGTCATTCATTTTGAAGGGTGAACATAACGACTATTCATAAAACGCAACACTTGAAGATACAAAAGTTCTATTCATTTTTAAGTGGGCTGAACGAAACATTTTAAAGCAAACTAAAAATCAAATAAAAAATAAAATATACTTTCTTCAACATTAAGCCGCGTCTCCTAACGCGGTCTCTCTCTCTCTCTCTCTCTCTCTCTCTCTCTCTCTCTCTCTCTCTCTCTCTCTCTCTCTCTCTCTCTCTCTATATATATATATATATATATATATATATATATATATATATATATAAAGCCTTACGAGAGGACAACGACTTTTCACATAACACACAAGACGTCATTAAAGAAAAAAACGGCAGTTCCACAATGAACGTCAGCCCCAGACTACTTGACGCCCGTAACGGCCACTTAGGAAACACTGACGTCCACCGGACAACGCAAGTGACGCCAAAGTGAAGGGAAACAAAAAAATAATTCACTTGACGACACTGAAACCCGAATGTTGACAGAACACACGACAAATGCCAAAAGCTTCAATTGTCGCCAAGACACGAGAGGGTCAGCAACAAGTAACGAGTACATTGATGTAACATTAGGCCTATGCTCATGTGGAGAGAGAGAGGTCTCACGCAAGCCACACACAGCGGCTTATAATCTAGCTGTTACTATGGAAGTGAAATCAGAGAGAGAGAGAGAGAGAGAGAGAGAGAGAGAGAGAGAGAGAGAGAGAGAGAGAGAGAGATGGGCGGGGGCTAGACCTACATCATGCAGCTTATGGGATGGTGTACTAAGGCAAGTGCCTATAGGTCATCCTTTTGAAAGCAGAATTGTATTATTTACAGTATAAATTAATATAAAAAGATTATATAACTTTATTTTATTACTCAAATTACACAGTGAGAAGGCAAAAAGGAGCAGTGATATAGACTTATTTTAGGAGTAAAACAGTAAAAAGTGATTGGAAACTTTAAAATCCCCTAAACTTAAATTGCGTGTCAAATAAAAAAAAAAATGAATTCTCCGAAGTGTGTAAATAGTAAAACGTACTATCTGAGGTTTGCTAACTTTTTTTTCTTTTACCAGTACCTACTGTGTAAAAGTTAACAATATCGATAAAAATATCAGCTAATGGAGACATTGCTTTCCAAGGTTACTGAACTGAAACCTTCTTTGTAACGTAGATCAGTCTGTCGTTCCTGCAATACTGAACAAAACTCACAGACCCAGAATTCATAACTAAAAGACACAAAAATCTATGTCCAGAAAATATTACACGGCGGACTACATACAATGTGTACTTATCTAGCCCAAACCAGAGGGAAGAACATAAGCAATTGCCTATCTAGAGGATAATCTAGTCGATTTTGAAGCCGATTCGTTGCTGGTTAAGCCTCCTTGGTCTAACTGCAACCTGACATTAGTGGGCCACCCGTTTTGAGGATCTCTCAGTATAAAACCTTGATAAAATTCTGAAAGCCAGATAAAGTTTGTGATTATGACAGCTTAATAAAAACCTCTGAAGCGCTTTATGTAGGACCTTCTATCATTGCTATCCTACAGTTTTTTTAATAGTAAAATGAATACTTCAAATCCACGGAGAGATGCCATTACGTCACTCGGCCTATATGTGATACCCAGTTATTTGGATATAGGCTACCTCTCAGTAAGGCTATCACTCGTACTGACAGACATGAGAGAGAGAGAGAGAGAGAGAGAGAGAGAGAGAGAGAGAGAGAGAGAGAGAGAGAGAGAGAGAGAGAGAGGTTTCTACAGCATCGTGCAAAACCGAGAATTCACTCTTACGTGAGTATTTAGTAAAATATTTAGTATGGAACATTATTAATAAACATTTTAGTAATAATGTCCAATGGGACATTGTTGCAAATTAACTCTGATGCCTCTCTGAAAATATTAACTAAGGATTAATCTCAAAGTAACAATATTTCTTTAGACGAGCGTGGCAACACCAAACTTAAGAATTTAAGAACAGATCGGAATAACTCCACTATAGCGCTAAATAACGTAAACCTTTAGCCTACAAGACTTCCCAAAGATAAAGGCAGTCTCGAAACGCCACCTGAAAATAGCTAACAAGAATTCCAAAGTACTCAGATAACACATACCTAACCTCACAAAAACATATAGACGCTTCACCTCAGACCAACTTTGTTAATGGAATAAGTTGAACGAAAGAACTTTAATTTCATGAGCTTAAGTTTGGGTGGTCGAGTATTTTTTGGAAGAGCTACAGACATAGGCCTAGTTTAAGGGTGATGAAGTTAGGGTGATGAAGTTTGGATGTTGGTATTACGTAAGTTTTGGAGCTTACTTTTAAAAACTATAGTGTATATACATACATACATACATACATACATAATACATACATATATATATCTATATATATATATATATATATATATATATATATATATATATATATATATATATATATATATATATATGCACAGACAGAACACATAACTGAACAGGTTGAAAGCAATATTATAAAAGTTTAAAAGTTATCGTAACACTAACGCCAATCAAATGTTGCCAATAGGCCTAAAAATGTTTAAATTTGAATGTTATCCGGATCATTTTAGGCAGTTGACCCAGATCACAGTTGAAAGGAATAATTTTATCAAGAAACGAAAGCACAAGCCAAAACATGGTTGGAAACTACATAAAATAACTTAAAAGTTAGAAACAGTTACATAATTTGCCAAAGCAGCTCCGCTCGAATACCGTTTGAAATTCAAGAAGCAATTTTCCTTTGCATAATAACGCCGAAATAAATGTTCTTACGTTTCCGTGTAATTAATAGTTTACCAGAAGGAACTGCAATTGTCTAAAGTAACTCTCATGCCGACCAGGCTCATTTTAGGCAAAATTTCACCTCGTCTAGACATTACCTGCAAAACCCTATTGATGTTGGCCTTACAGTTACCGCACAGAAGCTTATATTACTAAGAACTACTTACTCGCCACGTTCAGCTCAAAATATGCTTTTGCAATGCTCAAAACATAAGCAGCATTGATCCACTGACAGTGTCTGGGAATTAAGGAGTTGGAGAAACACCCCGCCCCACAACTGGTTTGGGGATGGTGGGGGCGGGGGATGGTAAGGGGTTGGGGGGATTGAGGAGGTGGTACCGGTTGGGAAGGTTGGCTGGGTGTCCATGGATAGCCTGAGCTGCAGATTTATTCAGTTCATTTGGCAATTGACAGTACTATCAGCTCAAAATCCCCTTTCAAATATAATATACCGTGAATATAGTAAATTGTGAATTAAATCTATGCATTCTCGTAATTCCGAGTTTTATATAAACAAATCGAACGCAGACCATGTATATGAACGCGAAGTAGTATTTTGCTACTAAAATTAATATACAAGTAATTTCTACAGGGCAAGACTAGTCCTTGCTACAAGCTTCTTTAAAAACTGCAGTATATAATTAAATGGTATTTTTGACACTAAGCAAACCTTTTGAAAAATCTATAAATTTTATATCAAGGTTACGATACGTTCAACAGGTCTGCCGTAGTGTGTGTACATACTGAAGTGTGTGTGTGTCTAGGCAACATAATGCTATTGATTTCAGCTCCCCTCCCAAAGAGCGATATTCTCGTCTTAAAAACGACAGGGGAATTACAAGGTGGCATTGTGATCTAGCTGTATCGTTTATGGAAAAATTGAAAAATGGAACTTATGAAGAATATATAAGACACTGGGATATACGTGACACATAATGGGATATTTGGGCGTGTTAGAATGGCACGTGTTTTATGCTAATAGTTTAGAAATGCGTTTATTTTTATATAACTGGGGAATCTATTATAATTACAAACACTCCCGTTGTGTGGGCCATGAACAGTTTAACCTTCATGTGCGCAAGAGCATACAATTAGGATGCATGCATATATTCCAGGCCCTCACACACACGCACACACACACACACACACACACACACACACACACACATACACACACACACACATATATATATATATATATATATATATATATATATATATATATATATATATATATATATATATATATATATATATATATATATAGCATCCTGGCAGACAAACACCCATTTTTCGTTATGTGAAAATCTCCCTACCCGTAACCGATCGTCACAGGAAACCTTAGGGTATTAATCTTTCTTTTTCCTAATAGACTTATAAATGAATATGCATATACTCAGGAAAGGATATACAAATATAACAGTACCTTTACCTTCGTCATTAGTTATGAAAACCACATATGTCAATTCCTTTGTAGGTATTTTCAGTACCAATCAGCAATGGAACTGCCCAGTTGCACTTTGTCAGAATACACACTGGGAGGTCTGATGTGAACCATCTTTCACTTGAAACTGACGTACAGTGATTCGCAAGAAACCAAAATTTGTCTCTGTGATGGGTACTGCATCCTGCCGACAGCTGCACAGGTCACAAAGGTGGAGGAATAACAGGCCAGTCTTTGAATCAAATCCTAAACTAAGAAAATGAATATTCCAAGTGTTGAGAACACGGCCATTAGGATTTAACGATGCTATCAGGAAATGCCACAAGAATGCCTACGAAATTTGGGAAGTAACCGATGTTTCCACGTGACATATGCAAAATTAATACATGGGGGCCCTTTTCCACAATAAAATTCTGAACCCTAAACACATTAGGCTAACCAGTCAGCCACTGCTCCCCCACCCCACCCCACCCCCTAAAAAGTATTTTTCATACCATTTTAAGAAAGCCAACCAATTCCACGGCTTTTTTCACAACGCCCAAGCCTAGATCACCCTGGACGACGAGACAAACTCATAACAGAGATCAAACCAGAGAACTATTTTACAGAACATTAAAACTACCAACAGTAAATTGGGAAAATTAATCAATTATCGCACAACTTGCATGTTTAACTCCCATCACAGTAAAATAACCACCTAACTAACTGACCTATACATAATATTCTTTCACGATAACAATGGCAAAACACTGGTACAACTTAAGTATTCTATTAAGGTCAATTCTTTTTTTTCTCTTCCTTCACCAGAGTAAAATTAATTACGGAACTTTCTTAGCATTCACAAAACTTCGTCCATCCATTACCTTCTTCTTCGTCCTTGAGTCTCCTCAGAAAGCTGAAAGCCCTGACTCGGAACAATTTCATGTCTTCTCCATCGTCGTAGAGGTTATTGTGCATGATCATCCTCAGAGAATTTCTCTGAAGTCCTTCTTTCGTGTTGGTCACAAGACCGAAGAAAATGACGCAAAAACATTCGCTCGTGTGAGTTGTTCGAGTTCTTCATGGGGAGTGTTGACTTATTTCTCCTTTTCACGTAGGCCTACTGTAGCCTGAGCCGATGATGGCATGTTGTAAACACAATTATGCATTGAAAATTAACCTGTTAATCCAGTATTCTGCTCTCGGTAAATTGGTTAATCCAATACTCTGATACACAAGTTTTTTTTTAAATGGTTTTCAAATAATCTTACATTTTATAGAATTTCCTGTCGTTGGCTGTCACTACTAACATTGACAGCTTGTCAAGCTGATTGATCCATTACATTACACATTTTTGTGGTAATACACATAAATAAGGTCTCGAAATACTGGACGTTAAGTGAACTATCTAGTTAATTATTTTCTGATAAAAACGCGCACAAAAAATACGTTAATTTCACTTTGTAACGTAGACTACATCACATAGTAGTACGATGACGGTTTTTTTTTCACTTTTTTTAGGTCAATGATATTTCACTTTTTTTTATAACGGATAACACCACGGCACCCTTCCTCAGCGTTTGTAAACAACGTAACAGAGAAAAAAAGGGACGAAAAAGCGACCAATAGACCTATCTTCCGTCGCGTCCACTACCGCCACACCATTAGCACACAACTGTTGACCGGGAGCTTTGGACAACCGGGCTACAGGAGACCAGGGGTGGATTTTGGGGAAGGGGGTGGGGACGCTGGGAGACTGTTATCAACTACAAAGATACGAAAGGGCTAATAAAGCTCTTTTGGAGGAGGGGTGGAGGGTTTCTGCCTCACTTGGAGGGCCAAGAGAGTTATAATGTAAGATACATATACCACAATATGATTTCTTCCCCTTTGTGTTTACGTGTAGCTTAGTCGATCACCTGGCGAGAAGGGGGAGCGGGGTTTGGGTGAGGAAGGGGCGAGGGAGGGAGGGTGAGGAGTTTATAAAGAAGTTCAATTCATCTTCAATGTTCTTGTAAAGGACACTTGGATTGAAAAGCAGATTTACATGTAATAATTCTTTGTATTTAACGATTGAGTATCTGAAGTTTTGCAGTATGAAATAGTTTCACATAGCTTCACATTTCACGTCACTGAATCTTGAAAACTTTATGTGAATAATGTACACATTTCCTGATTTAAATGTAGTCCTGGGCATCAACGTTATTTTGACATATACAAACAAACATTCAGGTACATGGCTTTACGAGTAAATACAAAGGTTCTTCAATACAGCTATTATAAAATAATTACCGATTTTTAATCATTAGCTGAAGTTGTTGAACAAAATCTTTAGTTTTATTATATATCTCCGTCAAGATCCTTCCTTTTTCCAAGTGCAAAATTTCTCCAGTCATTGCAGTTCTTCACATTTTTAAATTTTTCGTTGTATTGAACTGGTTCTGATCAGTCTCACTTCATGATGAATTTTTTTAAGAGTTCGGTTTTCCTTTGTTATTTCTCTCAAACAGTTCATTCTTTACTCGTTAGTTCTTGGCCTTTTTAGAAATCTGCCTATCCAACTTAGGTTACAGCTTGGATAGCGATAATACTAAAGTGATTTTACTGACTTTGCTGTGAATTTAGTTTCCGGAGCCACCCCTCTTAAGGGAAAATGAAGTGTAATTATAGATATATGTATATACATGTGTGTGTGTGTGTGTGTATACTCAAGACCCATCTACTTGTAAATACGAACAAACACCATTCTGGCGCCAAACTGTAACGGCCTGTAAGCGAGACCTTGCCGTGTGAGTCTAAGCTTTATATAAACATAATACTCCCCATGGTGACTGGCAACTTGCTGGCTGCCTGGTCCAGCCGATTCTCGACAATCCCAAGCGATTCCAGTACTGGAATGCAGTCATGTCATGGTATACCTATCGATTTCATTAAGTTTTCACAGAGTGTTACATTTATCAAGTGCTATTTGATGAACGGCAAGGTTTCTTGTAATCAGTTTCTTTTCTCCTGAATGCAGGCTTAATGAGACTATTAATTCTTGAAAAGCAAGGCCAATATGAAGACGGGAATGAAGTATTTCGTGTAATTCCTGGATTCTAACCAAAAGAATATTGGCTTAGGATGTAAGAGGAAGGATTTTCACTTATATCTGCATACGCTTCGAGTCATTAAGCCATATAGAATTTAGCTAGGCCTAAGAGTAGGTTTAACCTTTTCCTTAACCACTAGACCTACCCATCCTTTACGTTACTTTCTTCTTAACCTGGGATTTACTGGCTGCCCTAGGAGCAAGAGCCCGTGCCACCGAAATAATTGTTTATCTAAAACAACAATCCTAGCCCTTGGATTAGTATACTGTATATACATGCGTATACAAGGTACCGTACTTTATTTGTTAACGATTTCTTGGCTGGGTCGCAATATTGTAATTTTTCCCATTTTCTTTTTATCACTAAAGTTATAAGGGTTTGAGGAGTCTATGGGATTACTTCACTCTTTCTTCGACCTAAAATTAAGCTGCTTTAGAAAGTTTACTAACCAGAAGGTAGGCTAAAAGTTGACAAAATTTGGTGTAAACCGGTTTGGGAAATTATAATAGGCCTGTTTGTACTTTCTCAAGTGATGCCTTGAGTGTACAGTGTGTAAGTATATATAAATTACGACATCGTATATTCACATTTCTTATTGGAGTTAATAAGTAAAGAAAACACTGAGAATTTGGACATTGGCAAATGATGTCCCTCGAAAGGATTACGCAACAAATAAGCGAAAAATGCCCAACATTTATCTTTTTTATTATTTTACATATTAATGCAATCTATATATATATATATATATATATATATATATACAGTATATAAATAAATATATATATATATATATATATATATATATATATATATATATATATATATATATATATATATATATATATATATATATATATATATATATATATATATATATATATATATATATATATATATATATATATATACATATATATATATATATAGCCTATACACACACATTAGCAACACGCAAAATCCCAATGGGTTTTTTGCCGCTTAAACTGAAAATTATCGGTAAAAATAATTGGTTACACTTAATATAAATATAAAATATGAAGAAAAATATGAATATAAACAGCTCCAAATTTAGCAAATTTAATCCGACAATTTAGGCTTCAATTTAATTCCTTTCAGACGATAAAAGAAAAAAAGTATATAAAAGTTACATAAATTGCATAGAACTTACATAAAATAATATAAATGTTACGTAAGCGGGGAAAAATGGAGATTGTACTATGCCTTACTTTCTGTTGTCATATATCACTAGAGACCTTTCGCTAGGCCACGACATAAACTAACGACTGCAAATAACCATTCGGATCTCTGAGAACTCAATCGTGTATAATTAATAGCTGAATCAACGTTGGTGTTGTGTAGGCGTGCGCGGGCTTGTTTGTGTACTGTAGGTGTGTGCGGGTGTATTTGCTGTATGTACTGTATGTGTGTATGTGCAGGCACTTATGTATGTATATATAATGTTTTATATTTCATACATATATATTTTAATTTTTTATATATATATAAATATATATTACATGTATATAATATATATATATGTATATATATTTATATATACTGTATGTTTATGTATATATAGATAATTTATATATATATAATATATACTTATATATATATATAGTACAAAATGTAAAACATATATATATATATATATATACATACATAAGTATATATATACAAATGCATACAGGTGTACACACACTCACTCACTCATAAAAATATGCATGCACAAAGGTGAGTACACAATTACAAATACAACACAACAACATTCACACTAAGATTAAATAAATACAACCGAGTATCTTATTCATTCATGTACTGTTTCACAAACGTTCTTCAGACACGCCACCTTCACCTTGGCGACCGTTCATTATTTACCGAACGCGACCGTGAATAATGAATGTAATTCACGGGGGAAAGGAGGCTTTATTCATCCATCCATTTCCTCAGTTCTTCATGCCTGAAATCTTACGTTTGATTGCACTTTTTTTTTTTTTTTTTTTTAGATCGTGGTTTATGTTCGTGTTTGAAGAATGAAGTGGATTTTAACTGCCGGTCACTAAAATTGATAAATATTTTGGGTAAAATTGATAAATATTTTGGGTAAAATTGATAAATATTTTGAGTAAAATTGGTAAATATTTTGTAATGGAGATGTTAATATTGCTTGTGTGTATGTGTATATATATAAATATATATGATATACTGTATTTATATGTATATATAATATATATATTTATATATGTATATATATTCATATATATATCTGTCTATATGTATGTATAGCCTATGTATACATATGAATATATATAGATATAGATATATACATTTATATATATATTCATAGACATGTATATGTATATATATATATATATATATATATATATATATATATATATATATATTATATATAATATTAATAATCAACTGAAATGAAAGTAACACAAGCGAATGAAGTAATTATAGTTCACTCAGTCCTAAACGCGACAAGTTTGACAAATGTCGATATGTATCAAGTGAATCTTCTGCTTGGTTAATTCGTGTTCCTCTTCCTTAATTTACAAGATAATTTATAAGTAGTTTGTGTAAAGGGATATATAATAATAATAATAATAATAATAATAATAATAATAATAATAATAATAAATAATAATAATACTGCTAAGAAATTCACAATCTCGTGGAAAACAATCTGTGTAATAAAAATACACAATTACATGGTAAACTATATTACTATGTGAAATAAATTTTATATATTTTACATAGTAACATAGTTTACTATATAACTGTGGAATTTTATTACACAATAATAATAATAATAATAATAATAATAATAATAATAATAATAATAATAATAATAATAATAATAATAATAATAATAATAATAATAATAATAATAATAATAATAATAATAATAAATTATTTCTTCAGTCAGTTTTATTTTTGTTTACTTCGTCACATATGATAAACAATCTGTTTTTTTAAGGTTGATTAATAAAATAAAGGTTTTTCGGCTTATTGCACATGAATGTGTATATGCATTAAGAACGCCATTAACTAATAATAATAATAATAACGAGACAATTTTCTCTTTGTAAAGTTGATAATTATGTCGCATCCGAGAGGTATCAGAATAAAAAATGGAGCAAGAACAATAACAATTCTCTCTCTCTCACATTCTGGAAATCCTCTCTATTCTCAGTTGATATCAAGAGAACTTGGATGAGAGAGAGAGAGAGAGAGAGAGAGAGAGAGAGAGAGAGAGAGAGAGAGAGAGAGAGCACACGCGGGTAATCGTTACTTTGTTAGTGTTAACACTACCATATCGTAATAGGTAGTACTCATACGATAATTATTCTCTCTTACCTATATCTCTCTTATGACATTCTTGAGAGTGAATGCAGGAATGTAATTTCTCTCATTTATTTCAGATTGTTCAGAGAAATTGCAGGAATGCACTTTCTCTCATTATAACTTTCAATTTCTTGAAAGAAAATGCAGGAATTAGAAACTTTTTCAAATTCTTGAGAGAAAATACAGGAATACACTTCTCTCATTATACTGGTATCTATTTCAAATTCTTGAGAGAAAATGGGTGAATATAATTTCTCTTATTTATTTCAAATTCTTGAGAGGAATTACAGGAATATACTTTCTCTCATTTATTTCAAATTCTTGAGAGGAAATGCAGGAATGTACTTTCTCCCATTATATCTATTTCGAATTCTTGAGAGAAAATACAGGAATGTACTTTCTCTCATTATCACTATTTCAAATTCTTGAGAGAAAATGCAGGAATGTACTTTCTCTCATTATCACTATTTCAAATTCTTGAGAGAAATGCAGGAACATACTTTCTCTCATTCTAACTATTTCAAACTCTCGAGAGAAAATACAGGAACATACTTTCTCTCAACATCACTATGTCAAGGTGTCATGAATTGGGCTGGACTTCTTCACTTTCAATTTCTCGGAGAGCAAGTGGCAAGTACAAAGAGAAGCAAGTGCTGCAACTTGACTGCTATAATGTAAGTTGCATGCTATGACACTCCTCCTATCGACTGGTCAAGTCGTAAAGTGGAACAGGTCATCACAGGTCAGTGGCATGAAATAAAGAACAGGTGGTTTTGCGTCACATTTATGCGATGGTTTGTGATACTTAACTCATTATTATTATTATTATTATTATTATTATTATTATTATTATTATTATTATTATTATTATTATTATTATTATTATTCTGTTGCTTACATTTAAATGGTTATATATATAACATGTATACTGTTTTGGGTTTTAACCGTATACGACCAACTCGCGCCTGTCCCGGTCGGGAATCGAACTTGGCTCTTTTTAATGGAGAGGATTCTAAATGTAGAATTGCCAGCCTCATATATATATATATGTATATATATATTATAATTTGTATTTATATATGCATTCCTACACACACATATATGTACACACACATATATATATATATATATATATATATATATATATATATATATATATATATATATATATATATATATATATATATATACATATCATCTGCTGTGCATGTACTTAGCTTCAGTACCATTATCCTCTCTCTCTCTCTTTCTCTCTTTCTCTTTTCTCTCTCTCTCTCTCTCTCTCTCTCTCTCTCTCTCAAGCAAAAACATTAATATACTCATATACCATTTCAAAGCGTTATTTAAACAAATTTTAGGGGGATTGCGAACACGGGAAATGTGATATGGTTCTAAATCGTCTCTTTTTTTTTTTTTTTTTTTTTTTGCAATGGCAACCGATCAATTCAGTTAAAGAGCAAGACACGGTCAATGCAGCGAGCTTTATAAGCCCTTTGTCGTGATAGGTCAGTCAGCTAAACTTTAGTAGGTCATGTAATTTAGATTAGGTTACTCAGGCTTAAATCCATATAGTCACCTGTACAGAGTAATTCACAAGAGGGAGAAAATGAAATACTTATTAGATAAGAGAGAGAGAGAGAGAGAGAGAGAGAGAGAGAGAGAGAGAGAGAGAGAGAGAGAGAGAGAGAGAGAGAGCCGAAAGTAAGTTCAGGCTTCCAGGATAGATACCGAGCATGCTTTTGTCATGTATAGCCTATATATTCATTTTACCTATCTGTAACCCTAATTATTAATGTATATATGGATTATGATGAAAATAAATTTATTAATTATTATTATTATTATTATTATTATTATTATTATTATTATTATTATTATTATTACAGAAAAATGTAAAAATTTAATTTTTACAGACAGAACTCGTACATTACGACAACAAAAAAAGTAAAAAACTTTTTTCGGCGCAATCGATTTTTCTGTACAGCGTATAATGAAGGTCACCGAAAACAGACATATCTTTCGGTGGTCTCGGTATAATGCTGTATGTGCCGCGGCCCATGAAACTTTAACCACGGCCCGGTGGTGGCCTTTCCTATATCGTTGGCAGGTGCAAGATTATGACTAACTTTAACCTTAAATAAAGTAAAAACTACTGAGGAGGCTAGAGGGCTGCAATTTGATATGCATGATGATTGGATGGTGGATGGTCAACATACCAATTTGCAGCCCTCTGGCCTCAGTAGTTTTTAAGATCTGAGGGCGGACAGAAAAAGTGCAGGCGGACAGACAAAGCCGGCACAACAGTTTTCTTTTACAGAAAACGAAAACAGGAAACTTGAAAAACAATTATGAAAATGCATAATTACTCACCCCATTCCGCCAGCTGCAAACGCCTCATAGCCTTGTGCCATTTTGACATCATTTTCATCATGGAGAATGAGAGCGAGAGAGTAAACCGCAGTCCTCAGCATCAGTACCAGATTCCCTCATCTCCCGGTCGAGAGGGATGGGACGCCCCTTCATGGCTTGCTTTCAAAAAAATTTCCTAAGGTTTTGATGAAGTATTTTGTCGGATTTCTCATATTTTTCTAAAACTCTTTCCTTATTTGTACCTTCATGATGTAATTCACTGGGTTTTCTCATAATTAGTATTTTTCATTACTCTCTTTCACTTTCGCTTTCACCACGTATTTTAAAGGTTTTCTCGTATCTTATTTCAGACTCTTTCTTTTATTTATCCTTTCACTGCTTATTTTATCGGTTCCTTTCACCTCTCTTTACTCAACTTATTACAGTAATATTAATTTTGAAAATCCGAACATATTTTTTTTTACTTTTCAAACATTTTCAGACCTTGGGATTCATATCATAAAAAAATAAAAGTAACACTACACGCTGTTTATTTTCGTATATCTCTCACCTTTTAGGACGTAACATGATTTTATCACAAATTAACGTTATTACGAAATTCATGAAAATTTATAACGGTCACATCACTCGTTCTAACAAAACGTTTTTCATTGGTTTCAAAAGACAGCAGACGTTTTTCACGGCACTCCAAACGTTGGTGTATTGGTGTGTGTCATAGTTTCACCTGCGAGAAAAAAAAACGTGGTAAATGTAACATGCTGACGTTCAAATCACTTGATTAAATATTATTCATTTCAGCAGTCAAAGTTCTGGATAGAGTTTTCAACAGGATGAGTCTAAAGCAAAAGGATCTATATATATATATATATATATATATATATATATATATATATATATATATATATATATATATATATATATATATATATATGCCTGTATATTTGTGTGGCAATTTTGGTCTTTCTCAGGACCCCACTTTGTAAACGTTAAGAACTAATCGGTGATATATATATATATATATATATATATATATATATATATATATATATCAAACTGCATTTTCAAGAGTATGATTCCTCCCCAACACAGGCTGCCTGGTAACACCCGTCGTGTCACCCCTTCTCCCATTTAATATCTAAATCCGCTCTACTCTTAGGATTTACTCAGACTACTTATTACCCTTTACAGCCAAGCCTTGGAATTCTCTCCCTGCTTCTGGCTTTCCTCATTCCTGACTTAAAATATCTTCCTTTCACCAGTTCTTGCCTTTGTGACTGCATGCAAGCAGGATACCTCAAGAAGGGTTATACGAATTTTGATGAACACGGGTGAAAACCATTCACGGGGTGGCCCCATCTAAATGATTAACTTCCGGTATAATCGATGAAAAATTTAATTTGTTGCTATGGGAACCATCTCGCTCGTTATTCATTCGAACATTTAATGGTTCTTTGAAAAATGAAAACGAATGATTTTTAAAGAAAACGGACGAAATTTACTGGGGGGACCCTTGCAAATCTTCAATTGATCCTCGCTCTGCGTTGCTTGGTAAAGAACGTCGAGTGTAAGTACGAGCAATTTAGGTTAAAGTTACAAATAAGTTATTTAACTGTTTAGAGTAAATATCTATCTTTTAGCTTTTATAACAATACGTCATGTTTCACATATATTTTAACTAAACACATAAACACAGACTAAAATGATTTACAATTGCAAAGAACTTTGAGTCTAAGTACTGAGTAAAATTAATTTACAAATAAAATAATTTCTTTGTTTAGAGCAAATGCCCATCAATTAGCTTTTAAAATAATACGTTAACTTTCACGTTAAAGTAATACATTCAGTTTCACACGATTCTGAACTGAACCCATAAACACATACTAGAACGATTTACACTTCACGATAACCCAAGCGAAACCTGACATTCACTTACTGTTGCAGAACGGGCACAGTGCGCAGTACAGAGTTCCCAGGAATATCTGCGTATCATACTAACGTTTTGCCTTCGTCAGAGCGCTTGCGACTTCGTGCTGTGCGTGCAGAGCAATCAACCTTGCCTGCTGTTGCCGTTTATGCCGTATAGAAGGCAAAACCGAACTTCAGCCATTAGGAGACCTTCGTCTTAAAGGTGGCATTATATTTCTTAGAGTTCTCTTGATTGGCAATTTTGCTTTAGTAGGACAAGGCAAGGTCACTATTATTATAGTCAGTAGGAGTAAATAAGGACGAAAAATTGTACCCTCTGCCCTTGGGCAAATAAAGTGCATGAGGTCAAAAGAATTCAACGGGCGTATGTTAGTCGACATGGTACGCAACCATATATATCTATCTAGCTAATAGACATATATATATATATATATATATATATATATATATATATATATATATATATATATATATATATATATAATTTGAAAGCAAACTTATGAATAAAACTATAAGAAATACAATTAGCAAAGCTTGGAGGAATTTAATATAAGATACGTACAGTGAATGAAAATGAAAAAATTTCCATACTGATGAAACAGGCAATTATACGCAATAATGAGGTAGAGAAAAAATATCGAAGAGAGAGAGAGAGAGAGAGAGAGAGAGAGAGAGAGAGAGAGAGAGAGAGAGAGAGAGAGAGAGATGCGATTTTTTTATACAAAGCACTTAGGTCATTCTTCTTCTGCCTTTAGTGTCACTTGTAAAGTTTTAGTTCATAATTGCTGCTAAATATTAAAGCTATCAAGTGGCAAATGGCATCTTTAAGGTTCAGAGGAAATACATCAATATTCTTATAATGAAATCACGCATATTATAACACCTATACTACTGTATATAGAGAAAATAAAAATAAAAAGAAAGTCCTATCTCACAGACAATTAAAAACCTGGACATCGCTATCTGCGAGTCCAAGCATCTTATCTCATCCACTCAGGGTATTGGTTACTGGCGGGGTGGGGGGGGGAGGACGGAAGCCGTTGCCAAATGTATCATCCTCAATAACGAACAAGCGATCAAACCCCTGACGGCCAATTTTAAAAACTAACCATATTACGAATACTACTAAGAATCCTGGAAGTTATTAATTATACGTTAATAACATTCAACGCAGAAAGTAAAATGATTATAATTAATGACATGTGGCACCGTTTCTGGCCTATTATGCTAATTTTCCCTTAAAAAAAACTGTCATCAATCGACACTCTTCAGTGAACACCTGGGATTCAAAGAGGAAGAATAACGCACGGAGATGTCAACGCCTCACTAAACATGTTGGGGTCTCCGTAAGTTTTTTTCGGTTTATGTTTCGTAGTTTTCATACCAGAAAATTACCAGACCATTTATGTGGAAAGATACTTTTATGACCTGTAAAACAGGCACTCTTAATTTAGGTAGACATCTTATGGGAAAGACATTTTTGACTTGAAAAGCAGGACCTGTTAGGTTTAGATTAACCTATGCCTATAGTAAGATTCTTTGTTTAGTCAAATTACGATTTGCGGAATATGTTGTATTTAGCAGTTATGATAAATGAAATGCACATAATTTTACAATTAAAATAACAGAGTTACATTTTAAAATGGTTTATATCTCAATAAAGGGGCACCGATTATTAAGGCATGAAATGTTTCATATCTGACAGACATAACTGCATAGGCCTAGGCCTACATCTGCAAAGCTGAAATTTTAATTTTCGTGAGAATTTTGTGTCAGCGAATTGGAAACGAACTTCTTTGTAACCACAGGAGACGTAAATATAATAAAAATGCAAGTGCAATAGGAAATGATACACTAAAACAGTTTTGTAGGCCTAGGGCGTTCTTCTACACTATCTCCTTCGCCAACTAGCCTACGACTTTCTCGAGACTAATGAAGCCTGAATATGCTATCTCACTACATATTTTACGTCAATTGCTCATATAAAATCAAACACTTGACAATTATCACCATATCCTGAACGAGGGAAGAACCAAATGGCGGTACAACTCTTTATGGAAAGTCCCTTTACGTGGGACCAAGATGTTCAACTGACAACCTTCTACAGATTTCTTACCAATAAAGGAGCAAGTTCAGTCTCCATTTTCGTGTTTTCCGCCTCTTTGCGAACATGTGTTAGGTCACAAACAATTTACACTGTATTGAATGGAGGACTGTTGAGAGAAGTGGGTCTGACAACTAAACCCCCCACCTCCGAAAACTCCCCCATCCCCCTAAAAGGCTCGCCAAAACCGTAGTGAAATTACCCTTTTCACAGTTTCCCTCTGTTACTTTGAGGCGACGCAAGCTGTACGTTAAGTTATTCGTCTGTTTTAGCTGCTTGAACGGGAACTTTGCAGTCAAGTGATTGATTTAGTTGCGAGATAAGTTTTCCGAAAGTGTCATAAGCCGTTAAATGGCGTTTAATTACGGTAGAGATCTTTGCAAGTTATGAACGAGCCAACGAGATTGGGCTAACATGGCGTCAGTGCATAGAAGAATTATGGTTAACCCTAGATGAATTTTCGTTTGGATTATGTTTCCGGGTTCCACGACGGTCAGATGGGGATTTGGGTTAATAACTCGCCGTGCCATATGTCCGATACTAAATCAACACAGATAAAATCCCTTTTTTTTTTATCTGTGTTGAACGATGTTCCACTTGGTAAGTCGAGTACACCATACAGTTATTTTGTGTGATTTTATTTTCGCTTAGGTTTAAGTGCACAGTTCTTGTATTGAATTAGTATTGTTGCCTTTTTAAGATTTTGCATTATACAAGGCCAACTTTCACGTATTTAATTGATTTCAAGGGTATATTTCGTATATGTGAAAGCTTTCAAAGGTTAGGCCTATATCTCAAACGGATACGTTTCTAGCCCATATTCAATACATAGCATGTTTCAAGGTTAAATTTATAATATTTTACTAGTTGTAAGTTATACTTTGTATATTTAGGTTTCAAGAGTGTCATATTTCATGTTACACGGACATTTTCATAACATTGATAGATTTCACGAATTTATGTTATTTACCACTGGTATAAAGGTAGTATTTCGTATTAGATATCAGTATTGTGTTTCCTGTTTCAGTGCTATGTTTCGTAAATACGTTTCATTGGAGTATTTCATATATTTTATAAGTTTTAAACGTTTTACACTATGTAACAATAGGATACGAAGGCACACTCGATAGATAGGCTTTTAAAGTATGTACTGTCAAACAGCCATCAGCAATTATCTCTCTTCGTAACTTTTGATCCTGAACTTGATGTTAATGGAAGCTATTTACGTATGATCTATGTGAAATAGTAGATAGTGTTTTACACCGTTTTTCCCGAACCATTTTCCATATTGAATGTCACTTAGCTTTGTAATATGCTAGGCCTAACTTCAACAAAATATTTTCTGTGCCTCCTAAGTCAGTTTTAATAGCCAATGTTAAGAAGCTAACCTATGTGGAAAAAGGGTTTCATTTAGTTTTGTTTATTATATTCATTTTATACATACAGTATATATTTATTTTCATACAAATGCAGTACTATTTAGTATTTTGGACCTCGACATTTTTAGTTAATAACCAATAAACGTTTTATTATAGATTATAGAACAATCCTGCAAATATTTTTGCTGGAGTCAAGACTTATTTGCTTAGTCTAGCTCAGTTCAATGGAAAAATGTATATTATGTATTCAGTGACTAATCCTTTGCCCACACCATTCAGAGGATCGAGATCGATCCCACGAGTTAGAAACTCTTTGAATTAATATACTGTCTGTCGTTGTTTCTAAAGCAGGCATCGGTTCGAATCCTGACAGGGGCGAAGCACTTAATAAATTATAAATCTCATTGGGTGAGAGTTTTTCCCAAGGTATATATATATATATATATATATATATATATATATATATATATGATATATGTCATTTATTTCATACAGTAGAAAGAAAACATGAAACAAATGTTAGTAAGGATTATGTTTATGGAAATTACTAAGCATTAGCCGAAAGAGCTCTCCTAACTGAATGTTTGTTATTGTAATTTATTTTTTATATCCAGACGTGTGTTTTGTTTATGTATCTTTCGTTCACTTGTTTTGTGTGCCATCACTTCATTTTTCAGGTTAGTCTTGGCTGAGTTTGCTAATATTTTGATATCATTTAAAAGACATAACACAACACAAATTTGTTTTTATTATTTGCTTGGTGGCGAAAATTCGTTTGATCATAATTTTCTTAGAACATTAATTTGACCTGAAGCAAGCACGTATGTGTGTGTGTGTGTGTGTGTGTGTGAAGCCTTCTTGGCCCCAGTGCCTGGGCTTTTGCCCTAAATATCATACATCCATCCATCCATGTACTTGAATAGAGAGTGCACATGAATAAACACACATTAGCTCTCACACTAACATATACACAAACATCAGACAATGCCAAGAGAAATATATCTCGTTGAAGCCGTAATCTAAACTTATCTGAGCTGTATGTTCGCGACGGCATCCTAGCTATAGCTAGCTAATCTCATTATGAGTACGCGTTCCCATTGCCCGTACCCTGGCAGGGGTACATGAAACTAAAAAAGTGTCAGATGGAACACGTGTTTGATACCTGAAGCAAAACGATCAAGCATGTTAGGGACGTCGGGGGGCTTCATTAAATCTCACCGGAGCGATTTACGTGTGCTATCTCTCTCTCTCTCTCTCTCTCTCTCTCTGAAGGGACGGGATTGCTACGAAATGAAAGACTACGTCATGTTGATTGTGTATCACACACACACACACACACACACACACAGGGGTTGGATGTCACACGAACAAGTAGTTGCACGATCGAGTAACTAATTTATGCCTTTTCACTCGATTTTGGTAAAGAATTGAACTCATTTTTGTCTAAAAGGGGGTTTATCTAATTTTTGCTACTTGGTGACATGTTTGTGGCTTCGAGTTTGTCAGCAGTAGTTGCTTCTTGGGATAAAGTTTTGTCTCCAACACTCGCAGAAACACACACATTCCCGTTAGGAGGGTTAGTGCCATCGGTGCGCCTCACGTGTTGCACTGTAGGCATGATTAAAGGGTGTTTGCAGCGTCCATTTGCCTCCTGCCTGCGTCCACTCTTCAGCCATTTAACTCTGCCTCCATTTTCGTTTCCTTTCTTTCAGTCTTGCTGTTCAACCTCTCTAGCTCCAGTTCCACCTGTAGAGCCTTGTACTTTATCTCCTTTATTCTCTGGACCTGTTTATCTTGCTGTCCAACCCCATCTTTCCACCGTCTTAAGCGCTGAGTGTCCGAAAGTGTCCCAGTGCTGGCTTGAACACCAAAATTTCATGAAACACATGCGCACATTTGTTGCTTGGTGCAATGTTTTATCATTTTAATATTTGTAGAACATTCTCCCTGAGGAGGTTGTGCAATTGGGACCTCAAAAGTTCAGGTGAAAATGCAGCGCATTGTTACCCCAAAGAAACTTTCCTTGTATTTTAATAATTTACTTAGATTTTTATCTATTTGTTTATTAATTTGTTCATTTATTTTTACTTTCCTGATAACTGATCTCTTCTCTCCGTATATCCTATTACCTACTGTTACTTCTTTCAGATGAACACCATATTCCTTGGAAGCTTGAATTTCAAGTCAATGGCCCCTGTGGTGGGCTTGTTCCATATGAATAAGGTTCATCTTCTGAATAATAATAATAATAATAATAATAATATTATAATAATAATAATTATTATTATTATTATTATTAACTGGAACAAAGTTCGGAGATTTGGTCGGTGGCATTAGTTACGTGGTCCAGAGGTTAGTGGGGAGATGAGAGAAAAGTTGCCAGGCAGAATTCCTTGGGGCCAACGAGCCTTGCCTACTTCGTTTGGAGATAAGCACGATTTGTTAGCATCGTCTTCGCGCAGATAAGACGCGGTTTTTTAATGATTGCGAATCGTGTTGTTTTGTGTTTTTATGCACGCGTTATTTAAAGCATGCTTTTTGGTGTGATGTTAATAGCGATTGTTAAGTACGCCACATTTAAATTGTTTGTTTTGTGAGAATAATCATGTTTTATAAAAATATTTTGTTTGATAAAGAATTAATAAATGTTGAGTGTATATATATATATATATATATATATATATATATATATATATATATATATATATATATATATATATATATATATATATATATATATATATATATATATATATAACACAGTAGATCGAATTGTATCGGAGACACTTAAAGTTCACATCTTTTACATTGGGCAAATCACGTTAGAAATGAAACTAAAATACCAGGCCACAAACAAGCAGCGTATCAAGATAATCTTAAAGACAGCAGAACCGATTAACCCACGAAAAAAAAGAAAGAAATTTACAGCCTTCATATAAATCGCCAAGTGATTTAAGGTCGTTGCAGAAGATCGTTCGTTGCCCAGATTCGTTGCAGTCAAGACGCTTGAGTATCAATAAAGATAGTTTTTGACAGAGACGAGTCCGTCACCGATTTAGTCACGAAAGGTTATTTACCTTGAAAATGATTGACGATACTCGCATTATTGTGCTCTTAATTCTTTTCTTTCATTTTCCCCGTTAGGGGGTTAGTGGAGTCAGTGCACCCCAGGCAGTGCACGGTAGGCATTGCTTAAGGTTCTTCGCAGCGTCCCCTCGGCCGCTAGCTGTAACCCTTTTCATTCCTTTCGCTGTAACATCCGTTCGTATTCTCTTTCTTCCATCTTCCTTTCCCCAGCCCTCTCCTAACAGCTGATTCACAGTCCAGCTGCGAGGTTTTCCTCCGGTTACACCTTCCAAACCTTATAAGTCTATTTCCCTTTCAGCGCTGAATGACCTCATAGCTCCCAGCGCTTGGCATTTGGCCTAAATTTTATATTCCGTTCCATTCCATTCGTCTTTTATTTTGTATAGGATTGGAGACATAAGGTTAGGATTACTTATCTGTCATGGTCTCACTGCCTTTGAAAATTATGTACACGCGCAAGTACCGTGCCTACTGTAAGTGGTACAGCTCCAGCGTCTGCTGGAGTCAAGAAAAGGGCTTGGGGCTTGCAACCTCATCCTCAAAGGGTCGCTGAAAAACGAAAAGTCTGTACAAAACATTCTAGGGCCACTCCTTCCAAAGATGAGAGAGCCATTTTCCTCTAAATGCATTCTGTCAGAGATTTATCATTTTCACTCATTTTCACTCCTTTTCATGCACGTATGTGTGAGGTCTTGTAACTCAGGACAGTGTCTGAATTGAGTCACATGCATCTGTCTTTTAAGCATTCACTGACGAGAAGGGTGGCTGTGTACCCATGACGTAAGCAGCATGGTTGAAAGACGGGGCACCTTGATTTGGGGTCCTGTTCCTTCCATTTCACGTAAGATCTCCTTCATTTGGCACTTGAATTTCGGACCTTCATTAAAGGCGTCCTCGGGTATGTGAAACAGCGAAGCATTCTCAGTTTTTTATGATGATTCTTGAAAGGCGAGTAAGATTTAGCTAATGCGTAAATCTTGGATGTTCTGAGTTCAACAGATTTGTTTCGGTGGCAAACACTGGTGTTCCGGCAGACGATACGAGTGGAGAGAAAATATTTAATTTTGCTCTCCAGCTTTTGCCTTCGTTTTTATTTATTTTGTTTTTATCAAAGGTTTTTCTGTCCTGTGGAAACTTTATTATCAATTAATGGTCCTTTTAGCTTGTTGAATGTTGATGTACGTCGAATAATGATGACAATTAAACCAGGAGCTGTTCTGGTACGCTTAAAATTAATTAGACTTCGTTCTTAGCTTCTGTTACTAAACTATTTGTTCAAGAACCATAAATGAAAAAGGGTTGGTACAATTGTTCACCGTGGCAACCCCCCCTTCTCCCCCACTTCCTGGTCTTAGGCCCCACACCCAACCCCCACTCCCAGCAATATGGGACAAAACAGGCAAACTTTTTTTGGCATTTTAACTTAGATATATAACATAAGAAACTTTTGATACATATAACACATATGAAACTTTTGATACGAATTGTTCCAGGAGCAAGAGCCCGTGTTGGCATAAAGCCAGCTTAACGAATAAACAGAATTTTAAAAAAGGAATTAAAGTGCAAGACGCTTCAGAATGAAAGTATACGGACATGAACTTGGATAAACATCATAAACGATATATAAAACTAGTAATCAGAAGTAACTAAGATTCAAGAGGAAAACGAGAGGCAATGCTTTGCCATTAGTGTCAGTCGAGGAAACAGGATATGTGGAAAAAAGATAAACAAGAGGAAAATAAGAGGATTTATACTGAGCCAGTTCATTTTCGCGGCGAGTTATAAATCAGCGATCACAGCAGTGCGAAGATATACCCAAGAGGAATGGTCCCCGTTGGGGGTTAGCGCCGTCGGTGCACCTCACGGGATGCACTGTAGGCATTACTAAGGGTTCTTTGCAGCGTCCCTTCGGTCCCTAGCTGCAACCCTTTTCATTCCATTTACTGTACCTCCGTTCATTTTATCTTTCTTCCGTCTTGCTGTTCATCCTCTCCTACCAATTATTTCACAGTGCAGTTGAGAGGTTTACCTCCTGTCACGCCTTTCAAACCTACCTACTCTCAATTTCCTTTCCAGCGCTGAATGACCACATAGGTCCCAGTGCTTGGCCTTTGGCCTAAGCTCTATATTCCATTCCCAAGAGGAAGTTGAAACTAGGTTTGACAACTGAAAATATGAAGAAAATACGTTTTGAATATTGTATGTTATTTTGATGTATATGAAGAAACTCGTAAAAACCGTAAACGGTCTAAAGAGATGAATGAAGAAAGGTATTACGACATCCAAATACTGTACTGTAGATCAGTCTCCCTGAGGATGTTGCGCAAATGGAACCTCGAAAGTTCAAGCGAAGATGCAATGCATTACTACCCTAAGCAATTCTGCTTGTATTTTATAAGTGACTTACATTTTTGTCTTCTTTATTTGATTTATTTCTTCTTTTCTAATAACTGAACTCTTCATCATGTATTTCCTATTACCTTCTGTTACTTCTTTCAAATGAACGCCATATTCTTTGGAAATTGGAAGCTTGAATTTCAAGTCAGTGGCCGCTGTGGGCTTGTTCCATATGAATAGGTTTCATCTTCTGAATAATAATAATAATAATAATAATAATAATAATAATAATAATAATAATAATTAAGGGACTCAAATCCTCATTAAGAAATCTCATGGCGAATAGTCAAAGTACATAAAAAATGTATGTAGGCAGCTTGCAGCTCTTCCGAATATTGCTGTGAGCAGCTGGTCATTTGCAATCTCCTGTAGTGAGTTTCTGTCTTACTGTCTTGTGAAGGAGTTATGTAGGGGCAAGAAGCATAATTTCTAGCTATTGTTGTTAGTGTGGGGATAATTGCGCATCTCTAGATGTAATAAATGCTCTGCGTTCTTTGTGTGTGTGTGAAAGCTCGACTTCAGAGTAAACAACACTGGTAGATTTACAGGAAAGAAGACCGATAAATTTAGAAACTGCAAAAATGGACAAGAACCTTATCTTGCTAAATTAGTCGGATAATTCGTATATTTATCTACAGTGCAGTTGAACTAAATGTTATACTTTACATAGAACACCAAGAAGGGATGTTCTGTAAAAGGTATATAGCACTATTTTTAAATAATTTAGTGTGTACATAGAACTTAATCTGAAGGCACTGCAGATAAAACAGTGTTCCCTATTTTAATCAGTGGTAGTCTCTACGAATTCTGGAGTTTAAAAGGTTCATTGAAAGGGTACGGTGTTAGGGAATCTCTCTTCATGGAGTCTTATCTCATATTATATGTGAAGTGAAACATATTTTTCCGTGGCAGATATGTGCCACTGAAACCTAAGATTAAGTATACCTTGGAATATTTGTAGTTGTACTTGAATTTTATGAGTTAATTGAGAACTTTTTTTTTTTCATTCATTCCGTTCTGTAGCCATTTGATTTATTCCTTGAAATGAATCTACTTTATGTTTAAAGTAATAATGAAGCTTAAATTTTATTGCATATATTGTCGTTGTAGACTTAAAAAGGCCAATTTATTTTCAGAATGCCGCGTCATTGAACTGTTTGAATGATGGACAAGGACGTCAAGAAACGCAGTCTCCACGGATCGAATGCTAGACTGATGAGGCTAAATTACCTGCCCAGGTGAGTAAGGTAACTTTGTGTATGTGAAAAGTGTCTTGGTCCACATAAAACGTGGGGATCTAATTTAAGTTTCTTTCTGAATGAAGTCTGGTAGAGAATGTTGGAGCTAGAATATAGAATTTAGGCCAAAGGCCAACCGCTGGGAACTATGAGTTCATTCAGCGTTGAAAGGAAAATTGAGAGTAAAAAGGTTTAAAGGTGAAATAATTGTTAAAAGATGGTGGTAAGTAAAATGGAAGAGAATGTGAACGGAGGTACAGCAAAGGGAATGAAAGGGGTTGCAGCTAAGGGTCGAAGGGACGCTGCAAAGAACCTGAAGCAGTGCCTTCAGTGCTCCGCGTGAGGTGCACTGACGGCGCAACCCCCTGCGGGATGGTAGAAAATGTGAAATGTTTCATAGTTCTCTTAAAATTTGGGGCCTATTTTTGGAGTTACTGAAGCATTAAAAACTGTGCTAAAAGTGGAAAGATTCACAAACCTAGAAAAAGCATTGTTTGAACCGTCTTTCTTTCTTCAGGTGGGGGACGGGGGGTGTTGGGCAGACGCCCCTACGGGCAAAATCCGAATACCCACTTCTGCGTTGTGCAGTCATTAGCACTTCCTTTATACCCTAAGAGAGAGAGAGGAAAAAAAAATCTTTGCTTTAGCGCTGAGTATCTTGACACGAATGGGATTCTAACCGAGAGATTCTTGACAATCATACCCACTTAGCCTCTACTTGGAGCTGGCGCTACATCATTCAGATTTATAGCGAAGTGGCTTCTTCTCAAGGTGACACCTTTCTCGAATTTGTTTGTGCTACGAGACCCCTGGCCTTTTTGCGTGGAGTTGGTCTCGGCGCGTTCATTTGATACGGCGCTTTGAGAAACAGGCGCGTTGTTTTGGTCCTCTCGGGTGTTTTGAGCCGCGACTGAAAGGGATTTGGGCTCTTGCTTAATTTAACTCGTATTTATTTTTGTCGGGACGGTGTGATTTGTCACCGACGTGCGTCATAAATTGTAGCGGGGCTGCGTGTGAAGAGGAATTGTATGCACGTATGCTCATTTGTATATGCTTGTGTATATATATATATTTATATAGTATGCTGGCTTGTGGACTTGTTTACGTACACACGGGAAGATTAATGAGAAATACTTGAGAGTAATGCAGACATGTTTTAATTTTTAAGGAAAATACACGTATACTCATTTGTGTGTTTGTATATATATATATATATATATATATATATATATATATATATATATATATATATATATATATATATATATATATATATATATATATATATATATATATATATATATATATATATATAAATATATATATATAAAACTGAGTTTTCATAAACATTTTGCTTACAAATTAGAGTGTCTTAATTACTTTGCAGAATTTTTCATTAACTCTCCCTGTGTAAACAGGTACAAAAGGAAAATTACTATATATATATATATATATATATATATATATATATATATATATATATATATATATATATATATATATATATATATATAGTATTCACAAGGAAAATGTTCACACATTTGACTCATTTTTAAACCCATGAAGTTCACGCACTTTCCTTATTTTAATCACCTACTTTCAATAATTTTAAGAATAAGAAATTGTGAAATGAAACATAACGGACCCACATAATTGAAATTTCCTGTTATCACTGATTTTGTGCGTCGCCATGAAAATGATTAATATAATTCTCGTAAATTTAAGGGCCATGGAATTTATGAGATTAGAAATGTTCTGCTCACTTTTTTTTTTTTGGGGTAAATTTAATATTTTTCTCCATATGGGCCTTCGGTTTTGTGATTGACTTTTGTCAGCTGGCGTTACAGCAAATATGGCCATAGGCGAATTGATTTAGTGAAAGCTTGGTAAGCGGGTTCTTAAGATCTGAGTTGTTGAATGAAATGCATTAATAATAATAATAATAATAATAATAATAATAATAATAATAATAATAATAATAATAATAATAATAATAATAATAATTGTATTTATTTTAAAGGTAGGCTCTTAATTTCTTTACTTTCTGGATGCTACCTTATTAGAAAGATAGAATAATGGAAAAGTTCATTAAGAGCGAAGTTACCCAACCCCTAACGAAAAGACCCGAAGAACCTAAATTACCTATCTAGGCAAATTAAATATATAATGTTATATAAGTGAGAGTTTTCACGATTTTCGTAACAATTGTGGATTTAAGTTCCACTTCCTGATTAGTGAATCCGTGCACTTTATATAAATTGTTTCATGGTTCACCTACACCTTTTGGGGGGGGGGGGGGCGCTAGTGCCGTCAGTGCACCTCATGCGGCGCACTGCAGGCATTACTTAGGTTCTTTGCAGCGCGCCTTCGGCCCCTAGCTGCAACCCCTTTCGTTTGATTTACTGTACCTCCTGTCATATTCTCTTTCTTCCATCTTACTTTCCTTAAACCTCTCCTAACAGTTGATTCATATTGCTACTGCGAGGTTTTCCTCCTGTTACGCCTTTCAAACTTTTGCTGTCAATTTCCGTAGGTCCCAATGTTTGGCCTTTGGTCTAAATTCTACATTCAATTCAATTCAATTCAAACAGAGAACCCCAAATCACCTCTGTCACCAAGTCAAGCGCTGTACTGCTGTAAATGGAAATGATTCACGAACCACTAAAAAACTTTGTTTTAATCGCTGAGTTCATCTTCTAAGGGTATACGACACCGTACCTCCTTGAGTCCAAATTCTCCAAGTTAGAGAAACAGCATCCTTTATATTTAAAAAAAAAAAATTCAAAAAAGAAAATAAGCTTTTGTTTAGCACTGAAGAATCTTGACGCGACACCTACGCTAGCAGAGTTTGCCCTGACAGTCATGCCACTCAGTCTTTGGTCCGAATGGGCCCTACATCATTCAAATTGATAACTAATGGCTTCAAATGAGACTCATCTCGGATTTAGTGCAACAAACCCCTCCTCCTCCTCCTCCTCCTCCTCCACGCCCTCCTGCTGCTTTTTGTGACTTGTCTGTCTGTCTGTCTCTCTCTCTCCCTCTCTCTTTGTATTTACTTGGTACTACACTTGCTTCAAGGAATGTCTGAACTGGTGTGGGCCGTCTGTATCTTTCAGACGTACCTGAAAGGGGTTTGGGGGGCTCTGTTTTCTGATTTTAGCAGCTCTTTTTTCCAAAGAGGTGCTTTTTTTGTTTATTTTAGCTGCTTTTTCTTCCAAAGAGGTGTTTTCATACATTACTCTTCATCATAGATTCTGGCGGCTGGTGGTGTGAGGAAGTTGAATACCCAATACTCATGTGTATCATCACGTGTGAAGTGTATTATGATAGCTTTGTTGGTTGTCTTTGTGTGTTGAGTCTTTGATGTGAACCCAGTATTCCTGTTAAATTATTCATTAATAATCTTAATGGTTGTAAGTGGCTAACTTAATAGTCTGAGAATTAATTTTCCCTGCTATATTTTTAAAATGGTCTGCCATATGCCACTACTCAGTATATTAAATTTGCTCTGTGATTTGCGTCCGGACGAGAAAAGATGTTCAGATTTGCTCTTATAATAGGCAACCAATTTCCTCATTACCTTCACTAACGATGTTCCCCCAAGGGGGGTAGTGCCGTCAGTGCATCTCATGCGGTGCACTGTAGGCATTACTTAAGGTTCTTTGCAGCGTCCCTTCTGCCCCTAGCTGCTTCAACCCCTTTACATTCCTTTTAATGTACCTCCGTTCTTGTTCTCTTCCATCTTGCTTTCCACCCTCTCGTAACACTTGATTCATAGTGCAACTGCGAGGTTTTCCTCCTGTTACACATTTCAGACCTTTTTACTGTTAATTTCGATTTCAGCTCTGGATGACTTCGTAGGTCCCAGTTCTTGGCCTTTGGCCTAAATCGTATATTGTATTCTATCTATTCAATAAAGATGTTGGACAGAGGTTATGTGTTCATTCGTCTGTTTGTTTGATTTTCTAAGACAGAAGATTGTAAGATTTCTCAAAAGATTATATATATACACCACTTGTCTTGCTATCAGTAAAGTTATACAACGTTGAGTCTGGTCGGTTCTTGTAATGGTGGCCACCAGAATCCGCCAGAACATAAACTTCTTGAACGTCCATGGTGCAGTGGATGGGGCTAGCAATTTCACCCAACAAGTATCTGCTGACCACATGAAGCCTAAAGGTAACTACGACCCACCACTATCAGGTGACTATCAGTTTATTCCTAATTCGTGGTTCCGTCGATAGGGGAGCGATGGAATTCAGTGGAACTTGCCTAAAGCTCTCCGTCTCTTCTGGGAATCGAATCCTGGTCCTATCGCATGTGAGGCGAGTATCGTGACCATTTTATATACATATATATATGCGGTATATATATGTGTGTATGTATGTATGCATGTATATATACATATATATGTGTGTATATATGTATATATATATATATTTATATATGTGTGTGTGTAATATCAATGCTACATTCCCAAGTAGGTCAATGCTTGCATGACTGCCACCAAAACAGTGGTACAGAGAAATGAATAGTTTCATGACAAACTTCATGACATATTGTCGATTCAGTTCTACTCGAAGATTCGAAAAATAACACACTGGTCAACTGTTAATAAGTATAAGAGATTTTGCATCATTTCTAAAGAGACGAACATTCAGCATAAATTGATAGGAGTTCGATTACAACAAAGGAGTTGATTCATGCAACACTTATCACAGCAGAGTTCGTCCGCGGGTCGCAGCGGTACGTAGCCCATTAATGAATTTGCCAAGCAAGAAGATTGACAACACCTTTCCACAGTAGATGAACGATTTTACGACGTCTATAAATTAATCCCCAGCGGTTAAGAATCTACGCAAATCAATGTTAATCAGACTTGTTTCCGGCGGAGCCATTCGTCAAAAGCAACGCTACGCACCTCACGACACCGCTCTGCGCACGACAACTGCCCAGGCAAGACTGTCCGTCATATTTCCTTTTAGGGTAGAGAGAAAGAGAGAATGTGGTCATACCAACGGTGCTGCTGCTGTTTCTGTTGCTGCTGTGCTGTACTGCTGCTGCTGCTGCTGACCACTTTGGCCAAACATCACGACAGCTAATGAACGAGGGCTGCACATGAATGCCTTCTTGCCCTCCTTCCTTCCCCGTGACGTCTATTAGTTCTGCAAGCATTGCGAGTGCTTTGTGTGTTATTGTTTCAGGGCTTTCTTGCTCCTCAAGCATTTAGGATTGTTTGTGTGTGTGTTATTGTTCCAGATTTTTCTGTTCCTCAAGCGTGAAGGATTGCTTTATGTGTTTTATTGTTTTCAGGTTTTTCCTGTGCCTCAAGCACTTGGAATTGTTTGCGCGTGTTATTGTTCGAGGTCTTTATGTTCCTCAAGCATTTGGAATTGTTTTCGTGTGTTATTGTTCGAGGTCTTTATGTTCCTCAAGCATTTAGGATTGTTTGCGTGTGTTATTGTTCGAGGTCTTTATGTTCCTCAAGCATTTGGAATTGTTTGCGTGTGTTATTGTTCGAGGTCTTTATGTTCCTCAAGCATCTGGAATTGTTTGCGTGTGTTATTGTTCGAGGTCTTTATGTTCCTCAAGCATTTGGAATTGTTTTCGTGAGTTATTGTTCGAGGTCTTTATGTTCCTCAAGCATTTGGAATTGTTTTCGTGTGCTATTGTTCGTGGTCTTTATGTTCCTCAAGCATTTAGGATTGTTTGCGTGTTATTGTTCCATTCAGGTTTTTCTGTTTCTCAGGCTTTTAGGATTGTTTGTGTGTGATATTGTTTCAGGTCTTTCTGTTTCCTCAAGTATTTAGGATTGTTTGTGTGTTATTGTTTGAGGTTATTCTGTTCCTCAAGCATTAAGAGTGCTTTGTGTGTTATTGTTCCAGGTCTCTCTGTCCCTCAAGCATTAAGAATGCTTTGTATGTTCTTGTTTCAGGGAAGAAGAAGAATGAGAATGAGAGGTTTATTTGGGGTATTACAGCTACGGTCTTAATAAAAAAAATAAACTGTTAGCGTGGTGTAGCATTTAGTTCATAAGATCCATCGCCGTGGTTATATCAATGTACACGAATATGTACGAACGCTAAGAAAATAACAACGAATACGTTTGTTTAAGGGCGAATTTCATCGTGCCTTCACCTTACAAAGCAACCAGCAAGCGCACGAACGTTCTAGGAAATTAAGGCTTCTTACGGTAGCACGCTCCCAATCATTTAAATTCCACTATGGTAGCACGCTCTTAATCAGGTAAATTCCAGCCCCTTGGCTGGTGACTGGGGTTATTCACTCACTCACAAGAAGAATCCAATAGGTCGTTCACAGCCGATCGCCGTGAATAATTGATGACACACGAACAAATACCAGAAGGGGTTAGTAAGTGATAAGGGAAAAAAAAAACTTGGTCGTAAACGAATTGACTTTAGGAGCGTACTTGTGCTAAGGCCCCTTTCTTAAAGGAAGTGAGATAAGTATCTCGGTAACAAAAGGGAAGGTCACATGAATGACAGAAGGATCATTTGAAATTCGTTCATGTTTACATTACGTTATGGTCTTCCAGACTCCCCGTAGTTGGGGTAGCGCTGTCAGTCGCTTTACTTAAGGTTCTTTGCGGCGTCCCTTAGGACCCTAGCTGCAACCCCTTTCATTCCTTTGACTGTACCTCTTTCCACCCTCGCCTATCAGTTGTTTCATAGTGCAACTGTGAGGTTTTCCTCCTGTTACACCTTTCTAACCTTTCTACTTCCAGTTTCCCTTTCAGAGCTGAATAGCCTCTTAGTTCCCAGCGCTTGGCCTTTGAATATTGAATCTGTATTCTGTTGTTTAAGAGGACCAGGACTGATTGATTGCTTGATTGATGGGAATGATGGGATTAATTAATGGTCGGTTGGTTTTGGTCAAAACACTATATAATAATAATAATAATAATAATAATAATAATAATAATAATAATAATAATAATAATAATAATAATAATAATTTGGCATTGTTTATTCTAAGAGTTTTTGTCTTGGGTTTGTCCTTCATTCGTTGGAGATTTATTGTTAGCTTTCCGGTTACGAAGAACAGAGAGGTCGGGTCAGACGGCACCAGTGTGTCTGATTAATAATCAGGAACTGTGCTCAGTAGATTAGAAACACAATTTTTTAAAGATTAGCGAAGCTCCGTCTACGACTTTGCACGTTTAATTTGTAATTTTATTTTGACAATCTTGGCAATACCAAACACGCTAACATCCCCCCCACACACACATATATGTATATACATGGATTTATATACATGTACGTGTTTATCTTGACCTGTACATACTTAAATGCACACACGTAGCTGTATAAACAAAACACAGAGTGCAAGCATCAAGTCAAATCCTTGCAGATATTTCATAGCCAAGTTATACCATCCCCCGTAATTTTGGGAGGGCCCTCTCGTCCTTGATACGTATCCGGAGTATTATATCTGCCTGTTGAAGAAACAGGTCTGTTATTATCACAAAGGACAAGTCATTAACACTGCCAATTCTTGGTGGTGAAGTGAAGCTCCCCCTTTTTTTTTATTAACCCGGTTAGATAATGACGATTATGCACGCATACACGTAACTACGTAACTAACATGGATACGCATTCTTGTCCCCCGTAGGGGAGGTAATGACGTCAGTGCACCACTGTAGGCATTGCTTAGGGTTCTTTGCAGCGTCCCTTCGGCTCCTAGATGCAACCCCCTTTCGTTCCTCTTACTGTACCTCCGTTCATATTCTCTTTCTTCCATCTTACTTTCCTCCATCCTCTCCTAGCAATTGTTTCACAGTGCAACTGCGAGGCTGTCCTCCTGTTACACTTTTCAAACCTTTCACTGTCAATTTCCGTTCCAGCTCAGAATGTCCTTATGGGTCCCAGCGCTTGGCCTCTTGGCTTAGATTCTATATTCTATCTGTTAGGCAACGATGATTGTGCTCTTGAAACAGTTATTGTGAATTACTCTGGAACCACAGAGGAAAGCACTCTGTGCAGGAACCTTTCGATTGCGTCATTCATCGTCGCTCTTTGTCAAAGGCATCTTCTTGGTAATTAATTTCACGTGTTTGATTATCATTATATTATTTTTAGCAGTGTTGTTGACATTGACCACTGAAGTCGTGCCTCATTCATCATTCCTACGGAGGGATTTTGATTTTATGGCGGGGTTTTCATCTTGCAGCAGAGCGGTTGAAGTTTTGTTCTGATAGTTTTCATTTTGCTGCAGAGGTACAGCTGTATGGAAGATAATTAACTTGACTGCAGAGGGATTACTGTACACTGTAGTCTTATTGCAGAAGAATGATTCTGCCACAGAGGGATTATAATCGTGTAGCTGATAATTGATGTTGCTGCTTTAGGATTATAATTTTATGCAGAATGCAGTACTGTATGTTATGTATTCAGTATTTTTATCCATATCTCATCTTCATAGAGGCACATTAGTTATCATTAGCGTTGTTGTCAACACCACTTCATTTAAACCTTGTGATTTTAATTACTGATGTAAGAAAGATGCCATTGTTGCCGTATGTATAGACTCAAGAGGCTTGCAGTTTCCTAACAAACACTGCGCCACTCACCTTTATCCTGGCGCGTTTTGGCTGTTGATTCCCCATTTTCTCTAACGGTTTTGCCACGCCGTCAGCATGAAGGCTTCCGGGTCTCCTCCACATCTCTCAGTCAAGACTTTTGAAATGTCGGTTTTCCCAATGCCATAAGTAGCTTGGCATGGTATTTATTTTGTTTATATCTCTGAATACTTTTATTTTTTACCGTTCGCTCGCTTTCATGTTCAGTATTTATCAGTGTCTCGTTTGTCCCAGGCTCTGTTGTCGTTTATCTGCTAAATCTTCTGGTAGCTGGTTTTGCATTCTCTCTGCCTGCTTGCATACTTCGTGATTTCATGCGCGCTGTTCTGTGTCACTCTGAGTGATGTTTGCCTTCTACAACCCTGTTGTCCTGCGTCTGAGGCGGTATCTGATTTTGCTTGTTCCTTGCCGAATGTCCAACTGTTTATTCAAGTTATCTGTCTTCATCTTCGGGTTCTGTTTCCGAGAAGGTCGTTCTTGCAACTTCATCAGTCTTATTTGCATATGCACGTCTTCCTGTCAAGCGTCGATTCGTGAGGTTTCCCTTTTTGTTGATAAGGTGCACGTTCCATTAGTCAACTGAATGATTTATTAATATTTTTTTTTTTCATGCTTGTTTTATTCTTCTCCATTTTTTGAAGATTGCAAAACCATTAACCCTTCTGTTACCACTATCATAAAGGGTCCCTTGTACCTCCAGTCACTTACTCAGGTAATTTCTCAATGTTATTTAAAAGATTGCAAAATCATTACCTCTTCTGTTACCATTGTCATAGTGGTCTTTGCCTTCAGTAATTTCTTAATATTATTTATGACACTTCGTTTCATAAAATATTTATACCCCGTACGGGGCTAGTGCCGTCAGTGCACCTCACGGGGTGCACTGTAGGCATTACTAAAGATTCTTTGCAGCGTCCCTTCGGCCCCTAGCTGCAACCCCTTTCATTCCTTTTACTATACCTCTATTCATATTATCTTTCTTCCATATTGCTATCCCCCCCCCCTTCTCATACCAATTATTTCAAAGTGCAACTGCTTTGAGGTTTTCCTCTTGATTCACCTTTCAAACCTACCTACTGTCAATTTACTTTCCAGCGCTGATTGACCTCATAGGTCCCAGTGCTTGGCCTTTGGCCCAAACCCTGTATTCCCTTCCATTCCATAAATATTTACAGGCATCTAGTTAGTTACTGCCCCAAGTTTGTACTCCATCGAACACACCACAGTACAGTCATACAGCTTTTGCTTCTCATGTATCATTAATGAACGGTAATTACGTCGTTATCCGTTGTCGACAAAGGTGCCCCCGGGAAGTACGTGACCCACTTCGACTTGTGTCACGATGGTGACCTCGACTCATAAAGGAGTTGTTTGAGGTCAGTCTCATCCACCCATACGGTTGACATAGATCAGAGAAAGTACAGTACATTTGATTTTATGCATAGGGGTCAAGTAAACGAAAATATTAGATGGGAATTAGCATATAAAAGTATATGTGTATGTATGCATATATGCATATACATATATATATATATATGTATATATATATACATACATACATCCATACATATATTAAATATAAATATATATGCATATACACAGCCACACTCAACTGATGGTATTTCTACGTTATAGATTTTGGATTAAGTAAGAATAAGTAGGAATTGATCCCTAGCAGTTACATAGCTTAACGATACAACAAAACCTTGCATCGGGAATCATCGCCCTTCTAGTCTCAGCGATTCCTGTCATGGAATTCCCGAGCCATTCCAAGTCCACCCACGTGACAGGTTACTTCCTTGTTATACGTCGATCAGGTGTTATGCTACATTCCATGCATTTTTCCGATAAAGGGATGTAATTTGTAATGAACGCTTATTTCCCCTCTACTGCTAGATTTTGGATTTCAAGACCAAGGCTGGAGTGTCTTACTGAAGAAGTTTTTTTTTTTTTAGTTTTCTGTAAAGGAAAACTATGGAGATGGCTTTGTCTGTCCGTCCGCACTTTATTCTGTCAGCACATTTTTCTGTCCGCCCTCAGATCTTAAGAACCACTGAGGCTAGAGGGCTGCAAATTGGTATGTTGATTATCCACCCTCCAATCATCAAACATACCAAATTGCAGCCCTGTAGTCTCAGTAGTTTTTATTGTATTTAAGGTTAAATTACCCATAATCGTGAGTCTGGCAACGATATAGGACAGGCCACCACCGGTCCGCAGTTAAAGCTTCATGGGCTGCGGCGCATACAGCATTATACCGAGGCCACCGAAAGATAGATCTATTTTCGGTGTTCTTGATCATACGATGTACAGAAAACCCGACTGCGCCGAAGAAACTTCGGCGTAATTTTTACTTGTTATTCCCTTCTTCAAGTTTTGGATTCTGGTATTCAAATCTAAGTCTTATAATCAGTATTCAAGAAGTGTCATATTTACACCTTTTTACCGTCTACGTCTGTCTAAGGGAATAAGGAAACTTATTTTATCTATCAGTATGGATATATTAATCTAAGGGAATAAATATGTATGTATTTGTCTAAGGGAATAAACATGTTTATATTTGTCTAAAGGAATAGATATAGATATATTGACCTAAGGGAATAAGGGAACTCTTGAAAACGTATGATTTAGTATACATTTATCTAAGGGAACAAGGAAACTTGTCCCCTTTTCGTTGAGTTAACCCTAATATTGGCTATTTTAAGCCCACCTCGAGCTCCTTCACAAACCCAAAAGACAAATAAGCCCAGCTGATCGAAAAATGCCCCCGTGTCTTTTATCGGTTATATAGACCATGGATTGTTGTGGTCATACTGTCTCGCATTCTTTCCATGGAAGGCCACAAAAGTGAATTGTGAAGACTCGGCTTTTGTGTACCTCTTTGTTCAGCTAATGACCCGCATTCCTCACAGGGCCACAGAAAAGTAGGCCGGTGATTCACTAATTGGTGAAAGTATTTTCAAGCCTTCTCGTGTGAGGGTGGCCAATAAGTTAAGTCACGGGTATCCATGGGGCGAGAATCTAGATATTATTGCTATTGTTGGCTGAAGATTCTACATTTGGTGACCCATTAGGGGGTTAGTGCCGTCAGTGCACCTCACACGGTGCACAGTAGGCATTACTTAAGGGTCTTTGCAGCGTCCCTACGGCCCCCGGCTGCAACCTCTTTCATTCCTTTTACTGTACCTCCGTTCATATTCTCTGACTTTCCACCCTCTTCTAACAATTGTTTCTTAGTGCAACAGCGCGGCTTTCGCCCTGTTCCACCTTTGTAAGCTTTTACTCTCAATTTTCCTTTCAACGCGGAATGACCTCATAGGTCCCAGCGCTTGGCTTTTGGCCTAAATTCTGTTGTCTGTTCTGTTCTCTATAGGTCACGAGGTCACTGGGTAGAGATAGGCGTTAATTCTAAAAGAAGAAATTTGGAGGGAACATTCCCCTGTATGATGAATTCCCGTCATTAAACCCTGTACGCCATCCGTGTGACTCGTCCACTCATATTTTAGAAGTTAATAAACTCGTTGCTTGCTGCGAAAGGTTTGTCACACGATGACTGGCCGAACCTTTGAAGTAAATGGTGTTGTGACGCTTTGCACAAATAAATTATCCTTCTTACGCTCTAATTTATCGTGTTATTTAATTTAGCCTTGTAAGTTCCTGGTGTTGGTTAATTATAGTTTTCTGGGGGGATACGTTTTCTATAGTGTTACAGCTGTCTTTGAATAGATATAGTGGTCTTTGCTTTATTGAAAAGTATGTTAAATAATTGTGTCTTCGTAGTTTTGCCTGTAGAAGACCTTCCCTAAGGGAGGTCTTCTCTTTGTAAGGTATTGTTTACTTCCAACACGTAAACGATATCTTACGTTTACATTATACAGCCTATGATGTTTTGTGCTGTTAAAAAGGGCTCTAAAGCTCTAACCTCCATGTTGTAAACACCACCAAAGTATTAAGCCCACTGTGATGATTAGATCCAGAAGTCCCCTTGCAGTTCACGAAGAAGCAAGGTACAAACCTTTCATAAACACTCACTACAGGTGCGTACCTGTTATCAGATTTATGAAATACAGGTGTGTACCTGTTATTAGATACGAACTACAAGTGTGTACGTGTTATTAGGTACGAACTACTGGTGTGTACCTGTTATTAGGTACGAACTACAGATATGGACCTGTTATTAGATATGAGCTACAGGTGTGCACCTGTTATTAGATACGAACTACAAATGTGTACATGTTATTAGGTACGAACTATAGGTGTGTACGTGTTATTAGGTACGAACTACAGGCGTGTACCTGTTATTAGATACGAACTACAGGTGTGTACCTGCTATTAGATACGAACTACAGGTGTGCACCTGTTATTAGATACGAACTACAGGTGTGTACCTGTTATTAGATACGAACTATAGGTGTGTGCCTGTTATTAGATAAGAACTACAGGTTTGTACCTGTTGTTATATACGAACTACAGGTGTGTACCTGTTATTAGGTGTACCTGTTATTAGATACGAACTATAGGTGTGTACCTGTTATTATATACGAAATACATGTGTGTACCTGTTATTAGATAAGTATGAGACGCACTCGGCCTTCTTGTATATACTCTAATTACTGCAAACAGCAATGTGACGAGTCTTTATGTAGCAATTCAAGAAACAGTCGTAATGGAGTTACGGCTGACTTCTTTAGCACGAATGTGTTGCATGTCAAAAGACCACTGGTAAATTCTGGGTTCAGCTTTTTTTTTTTTGGCAACAATACGGGGACACCAAAAACACAAGGACACATGGCAGAAGTATTAATAATTTTGGGGATTCATGAATAAGTGTCCTCTCTCTCTCTCTCTCTCTCTCTCTCCATATATATATATATATATATATATATATATATATATATATATATATATATATATATATATATAAATATATATATATATATATATGTATGTGCATATAAATATTTATATTTATTGTATGTACATAATGTGCACCTAGAGTGTTTGGTAACTGCTGGTTGCTTAAGAGCCAAGAGCCGTCCGCTCTGGTCTGCCACCTTAATCAACCAAAAAAGTGATTGGTAACGTTTGCGCTTACCCAGTAAGGGGTCCTGGGTATGACTTCTGGGTAAGGTCAGGTAAGGATTCTCTGACTGCAGCAGGGAACCCCTTCCGACAGGGAGGACATCCTTCAAGACTGCCCTTCCCTTTGGCGCCAAAGGGTCCCCTGCACGGCCAAAGAGAGCTTCCTTCAGGAATGCCATCTCCAGCGAGTATGTCTTCCTCAAGGGTTGCCCTCCCATGGGGAGCCAGACTTGCCCAGCCTGGAAGACCTCTTCAAGGACTATTTCCTCCGGAAGAGCCACTGGCCACCAAGACAATTCCGGTGCCTTTCCCTGTGGTGGCCAAGGGGTTGCCATTCCCCAGGGGAGCCAAGGGGGCTGCCATCCGTCTGGGATATCGTCCTCTCGGGCAGTTTAACCTCAGGGGTAGCCAAGAGTCACAACCCTGCAGGGGGACCCTCCTTCTCACTGCCATCCCCGGGGGGAGCCAAGGGGTCCCCACCTCTCCAAGGGGAGAGATATGGTTTTCTTCCCCTGGGAAGAGATGTGATGAATATTTAGTCCCTTGACATGCTGTTAAAAAGTGTTGTGTGTAATGGAAATGTTTCTTGGTTATATATACAGTATATATATATTATATATAATATATATTATATACATACATATATATACATATATATAAAATATATACAGTATATATATTATATATATACATATACATGTAAGATTGTGTAAGACTGTCAGACAGTCATAGGGCAAAACTATGTTGTCTGAACGATGGTTAATTGAACACTTCAGGGAGCAGGATAACATCCCTGCTTATCTAAGAGAGAGAGAGAGAGAGAGAGAGAGAGAGAGAGAGAGAGAGAGAGAGAGAGAGAAACATCTCGTAGTGGCAGAGAGAACAAGAACTAGAAAAACGAGTGGGTGAAAGCGAGAGGCAAAAGACGATAGATGGGTCTGGTGTGGTGACTCTCTCTCTCTCTCTCTCTCTCTCTCTCTCTCTCTCTCTCTCTCTCTCTCTCTCTCTCTTCTTCTTCTTCTTCTTCTTCTTCTTCTTCTTCTTCTTCCAACCACTTCCGACTGGTAGCCGTGTTCCCCTGAGTTCACGTCTAAATCAAGAATGTCCTGCGTGCTATTTTTACTCCCCCCTTTTCAAGGCGGTGCTATCGCAGACGAGAGAGAGAGAGAGAGAGAGAGAGAGAGAGAGAGAGAGAGAGAGAGAGAGAGAGACTGCCTGCCAACCGTTGCTGTTTTGCAAGACTTGCCCATTAGTTTTATTTCTCTCTCTTTCTCTCTTCTCAGAGCTTAGCAGCGTTTTGTTTATTACCTACTAGATTCGAAATATGTAATTCTCTCTCTCTCTCTCTCTCTCTCTCTATATATATATATATATATATATATATATATATATATATATATATATATATATATATATATATGTAATTATATATATATAAACATATATAGTTTTGGTTATGTGCAGTACAAGTTTCTTAGCTTGCGTATTCTAAATTATTATTATTATATTATTATTATTATATTATTATTATTTTGTCTATTATCATGATTTTGTCTTTCTTAAACAGTTATATAATTATCAGTGGTGTTACTTATGGGTGAAATAGCTCACCATGACAACTTTGGATGGTTTGAGTTTTTGCGTTTCACCGTTTTGAGTTACTTGAGCGATGATGGGTTGAGTTACTTAATTGGCAATATTTTGAGTTACTGAGTTTTGATATTTTGAGTTACTAAATAGGTGGTATTTTTGAAAATTTGGGTTTAATATTTTGAGTTACTAAACAGGTGAAATTTTTTGAAAATTTGGGTTTAATATTTTGAGTTATGAAACAATTTATATTTTTGAAAATTTGGGGTTAATATTTTGAGTTATTAAAAAGTTGATATTTTTGAAAATTTACGTTTAATATTTTGAGTTGCTGTAAAGGTGATATTTTTGAAAATTTGGTTTTAATATTTTGATTTACTAAAAAAGTTAAATTTTAGAAAATGTGGGTTTAATATTTTGAATTACTAAAAGTGAAATTTTTGAAAATTTGGGTTTAATATTTTGAGTTACTAAAAAGGTGAAATTTTTGAAAATTTGGGTTTAGTATTTTGAGGTATTAAAAAGGTGATATTTTTGAAAATTTGGGTATAATATTTTGAGTTATAATTTTGTGGCTTTTGATAATCTGAGTTATATAATTTGATTTATTGAGATTATATTTTGAGTACCGAGCTTTGATAATATGAACCTTAATATTTTGAGTTTTTCTAGCTTGAATGCTTTAGTTACTTTGAGTTTAGATTTTAAAACTGACTGTGTTTAGATATTTGTGGTCGTGACATTCAATACATTGAATTATCTTGGTGGTAATCTTTTTAGCTGTTTTGATGCTAAGAATTTTGCTATTTTGAGTTGTTGAGTTTTGTGGTATAATTGTGCATTGGTTAGGTTTTACCATAGGCTTACATCTTGATAAAAAAGCGTCACATCTTTCCTATGATATTTTGAGTTAAAAAGACTTGAAATTTTGAGCTACTAAGACTAGGAATTTTGAGTTACTGTGATATGAAATTTTGAGTTGTTAAGTCTTTCAATTTGGAGTTACCATGACATCAAATTTTGAGCTACTAAGACCAGAAATTTTGAGTTACTTAGACAAAATTTTGAGTTACTAAGACATGAAATTTTGAATTTACTCTCGGTACTCTTTGATTTAGAGTTTAATTGTTTAATTAAATTATATTGAGCTACTAAGATATAAAAATTTTGAGACATCACATTTTGAGGTGATAAGACAGGAAATTTTGAGTTAACAAGGTATGAAATTTTGAGTTTACTGCTGGTGCCCTGTAATCTAGAGTTTAATTGTTGAATTTAAAAAAATCCTCCTTCGTGATGTAGATTTAGTAGCGTTCAGAAATAGTTTCCTCTTCTTCTTCTCGAGAGCACAATTAAAAGGGTAGTTGTGAGACAGTTCGTGTGTGCGTGTGTGTGTGTCCTTTCACGCGCGTTTTAGACTGACTCCCACTGCCCCGCTCAGCTGTTTCCTAAGTGATCTCTCTCTCTCTCTCTCTCTCTCTCTCTCTCTCTCTCTCTCTCTCTCTCTCTCTCTCTGTCTTTTGCTCATTGTATTACTAGCATTTATGCTCTTGAAGGCTTAACCCAGACTCGGGAGATGATGCTCGTGAGAAGAAAAACAAATCGTTTCATAAATGTATCTCTCTCTCTCTCTCTCTCTCTCTCTCTCTCTCTCTCTCTAGCTTTCTGTACACTATATATATATACACTATATATATATATATATATATATATATATGTGTGTATGTAGCCTATATGTAGTATAGTATATATATATATGTATGTATAATGTCATTATCACTGTAGTATTATAAACATATCCTTTGTAGATTTAGACGAGAAAGGTCTCTCTCTCTCTCTCTCTCTCTCTCTCTCTCTCTCTCTCTCTCTCTCTCTCTCTCTCTCTCTCTATATATATATATATATATATATATATATATATATATATATATATATATATATATATATATATATATATATATATATTATAATACTATAGTGATCATGAAAAATATTCATATTATTTATATATATAATATATATACGTACAGTACATACATAATTATTATATATATATATATATATATATATATATATATATATATATATATATATATATATATATATATATATATATATATATATATATATATATATATATATACATATACACACACACACACACAAAACAAAGCGTGCTTAATAGACATCACATAGACATCGCCAATGGGATAAGAAATAGATTTGCACTCAGGGGCGTAAGGTAACAAGAGAGAGAGAAGAGGGGTCATCCACCTGGGAGGCTCGCTAGCCGCCATCTTGCCAAAATGTTCGCTCTCTCTCGTTCCTTCTCTCGCGGGGCATTCTTCCTCTTCTCCTCTCTTTTTTTTTATTCTCTCTTTTTTTTTTTATTATTCCTTGCGCATCTCCCTGACGAGCAGCGGCGATTTGTAACTTGTCAACGCTTCGCCCCGTTCTGTGCGAAAAGGCTTTTTCCCCGGAGTGGTGTGGTTGTGTGTTTTGTTTCATTTTATTTTTTTTTTAGTCGGGTCAGGTAGGGTTGTGTGTGTATGTATGTATGTATGTTTGTGTGTATGTATGTATATGTAGATGTGTGTGTATATATATATATATATAATATATATAAAGTATATTATATTTTTGTTTTACTTGACACGTAAGTAAATTTTTAAAAATTAATCTTTTAAACAGGAAATTTAATTATTGTATGTAACCGTAATACCCTCAAGCTGCAGGTTTTATTATCTTTGTGTGTATGTGTGTGTGTGTGTGTGTGTGTGCTTTTCAAACTTGGGCAAGACAAGCACAGTGGGTTAACTCTCCCCGTTGGCCATACCTTAAAAGAATTGTTTTTGATGGAGGACGGAACTTATAAAACTTTATTTGGTGATTTATTTTACATGTCAAATTGTCAACAAGAAACCGTAGGCCTGTATGGAAAAAAAATAGTTTTCCTATGACAAGAACTGAAACTTGAAAAAAATAGTTTTCCTATGACAGAAAAACTGAAACTAAAAAAAATAATTTTCCCTTGAAAAAAAACTTGAAAAAAAGTTTTTATATGACAAAAGACTGAAACTTAAAAAAAATTAGTTTTCCTGTGGCAAAAAAACTGAAACTTGAAAAAATAGTTTTCCTATAACAAAAAAACTTGAAAAATAGTTTTCCTGTAACAAAAACAAATTGAAACTTGAAAAAAATAGTTTTCCAATGACAAGGAAACTGAAGCTTGAAAAAAAATAGTTTTCCAATGGCAAGGAAACTGAAGCTTGAAAAAAATAGTTTTCCAATGACAAGGAAACTGAAGCTTGAAAAAAAAGTTTTCCTATGACAAGGAAACTGAAGCTTAAAAAAAAATAGTTTTCCTATGGCAAAAAAAAAAAAAAAAAAAAAATCGAAACTAGAGTTTTTCAGTTTTTATTTATAGTGTGTTCCGAGTTTTCGTCTCAAGACCGAATGGCTAAAAAAAAATGATAAACTTAAATTTGTAGCTATTCTAAGCTTTATAACATGATTAAGGGCCAATTTATTATCCTTTTAAGATATGAAGAAGACATCACTCAAACCTTGAGAGTTCATAAAAGTAAAATGTACTTTCCTCATGCCAAATATGGAAGAGATTTGTCGAAACTAACCTTTTTAAAGGAAGGGACGGTTCCTTAGTTGCATTCCTCAGGGGTTAGGCCCTAGCGTGTCCCCTCCGTAGGGGCAAATTTTTGTCTAGGAATGTCGGACTCGGAAGGGGTGAGAGAGACTTTTGTCCTTGGCATTTTGTTTCCTGTATGACTTAGGTGAGTCTCTCTCTCTCTCTCTCTCTCTCTCTCTCTCTCTCTCTCTCTCTCTCTCTCTCTCTCTCTCGGGACTTGAGAATGTTATCGCCTTAATTTGTGTCCAGATTGGCCTGTACAATTCTCTTTTAAGATGGGAGAAAGTATTACTCTCTCTCTCTCTCTCTCTCTCTCTCTCTCTCTCTCTCTCTCTCTCTCTCTCTCTCTCTCTCTCTCTCTCTCTCTCTCTGGATGTTATCCCCTTTATTTTGTTTCTTATATGACAGCCTCTTTCTTTGGAAGAGAATCTCTTCCTGTAATTCTTTATTATGTGGCTAATGCTCTCTCTCTCTCTCTCGCTCTCTCTCTCTCTCTCTCTCTCTCTCTCTCTCTCTCTCTCTCTCTCTCTCTCTCTCTCATTTACAAGCTCTGGTATCACGGTTTACATACCCTCCTCCCAAACAGACAGGCTTCCTTGCCCATATATTGTTTACCAATTGGCGTCACTAAAGGGAGCCTTCAAAATTTATCAGTACATCCTTCCACAAAAAATATTCCTAGGTCGTTGGTCTCTCTCTCTCTCTCTCTCTCCTAATTGTTTAGGGAGGCAGCTCTAGGGCCTCATTGTGAACCATAACCGTCTGCACCAGAATCCTAAGGCTTGTTTAGGAGGCAGTTTTTAATACAGGGTCCTCAATTGTTCAGGGCAAACTTTAAACCGTCTTGCACCAGAAGTGCTGTCAGTGCACTGTGGGCATTATGTGCTGCACTTCTTCCATTCCTTTTGATGTACCTCCGTTAGAATTCTTTGTTCCATTGACTTTCCAGGGTCTCAACTAGTGCAACTGCGAGGCTTTCCTCAGGGTTAAATCTTTAAACCTTACTGTCAATTTTCCTTTCAGCACTGAATGACCCTATAGGTCCCAGTCAGTTGGGATTCCTTGCAGAGAGGATAGTGCTGTCAGTGCACTGTGGGCATTACGTGCTGCACTTCTTCCATTCCTTTTGATGTACCTCCGTTCGTATTCTCTTTGTTCCATGTGACTTTCCACCCTCTCTAACAATTGTTTCGTAGTGCAACTGCGAGGCTTTCCTCCTGTTACACCTTTCAAACCTTACTGTCAATTTCTCTTTCAGCACTGAATGACCCTATAGGTCCCAGCGCTTGGTCCTTTGGCCTAAATTCTATATTCTGTTCCATTCTATCCTATTTAAACTCTACTGTTCTATTCTATCCTATTTAAACTCTACTGTTCTATTCTATCCTATCGAAACTGGGCTTGAGGCGGCCTCAAGATTATTACTCTTCCTGCCCACGCACACAGGCAAACTTTTACCTCCCGTGGGCCTTAGGCCTAAGTGTCTAGGCATTGACGGATTCACTGCTGATAAGGATTGATGAGTTGTATATATTATAGTTCAGGTTTGATGGCTTTTCGTGAATACTTGTTTGGAAAGAGTCCTGATTGTTATCCGGATTCTTATCAAAACAAACTTGGAAAGGGCGTTCATTTAATTTTGTTTATTTTCTTCCACTGAGTATTGAGAGAATTTTTTTTTTTTTCTGGAGTCACGTTTTGTTTTGTTTTGGAGAAATTTTCTTCCTACTCGTGTATTATTATTATTATTATTATTATTATTATTATTATTATTATTATTATTATTATTATTATTATTATTATTATTATTATTATTATTATTTATGTTCTTTTACTGAAGTCAGTAATTGTCCCTGAGATTCCTTTTTTAACCTTTAGGCAAATTTCTGATGATGATGATGATGATGAGAGAGAGAGAGAGAGAGAGAGAGAGAGAGAGAGAGAGAGAGAGAGAGAGAGGAGAGAGAGTATGATACAAAATTTGCTCAAATATTTCACCAGCAATTAATCTAATTAAGCTAGAGAGAGAGAGAGAGAGAGAGAGAGAGAGAGAGAGAGAGAGAGAGAGAGAGAGAGAGAGAGAGAGAGAGAGAGAGAGAGTAAATTTCCAGCCTAACTTCTAGAAAGTCAGACATAAATTCATAATTTAATATTAAGAAATAATATTTGCTTCCCGATTTAAAAAAAAAAACATTATATAAGAAGCACCTTCGTCTAAAACTAAACCACTTAATTTTACAGTACCATGACGGCGTCGAGGTACGCGCAGGTGCAAAACGGTACCAAGATAGACCACGCGTACCAAAGGATGCCCCATGGATGGATAACTGTCGGAGGCGTTAGAATAGATTGCTATAGGTGATGGTAAGTACGGGTATCACTGGAATATTATCTTTGGAATAATATTCCAAAGGTAATATTCAGTTTTTTATGTTATGTTTATAGATATCTTTCCGAATTTTTTTCCTGTTTCAGCGATTTTTGAATTGCATTTGTTATGTACAGCTATTATTTACTTTTATTATTGAAATATTTTGAATTTATGTATTTCGATATTTTTCTATTTATTTTTTTATAGCATTGATTTTTTGAATTCCTTTTGTAGTGTGCTTATATAATTTAATTTTAATGAAATATTTTGAATTCACGTAGATGTTTTTGTGTAGGAATTAAGATATACTCATACAGATTTTAGTTTTCTGTAAAAGAAAACTATTGAGATGGCTTTGTCTGTCCGGCCGCACTTTTTCTGTCCGCCCTCAGATCTTAAAAACTACTGAGGCCAGAGGGCTGCAAATTGGCATGTTGACCATGCACCCTCCAATCATCAAACATATCAAATTGCAGCCCTCTAGCCTCAGTAGTTTTTATTTTATGTATGATTAAAGTTAGCCATGATTGTGCGTCTGGCAACCATATAGG
>NC_089786.1:4312500-4342500 GCF_040412425.1 Macrobrachium rosenbergii | reverse complement strand
ATTGCTATATAAATTTGCATATGTGTTTTGCTGTTTAGGTGTTTACTTATTAACAAACGGTTGTAATGTACATTCCATATACAGAACTGTCTTTTGGGATGAGGTTGTCAGCCTCCATTCCCTTCTCCGTTCTGGCCGTGTCCCACCGGGGTCAGCTAACTATCAGGTACAAAATTCATTCAGAGGACAACAGAGGCATGCTAGATTACGTACATATATATACTGTATTTACACATTTATATATATTATATATATATGTATGTATGTATGTATGTATGTATGTATGTATGTATGTATGTATGTATGTACGTATATATACACATTAACACCTTTGTTGTCAAATCGTGGATGAACCTCCGATACAGAACACTTTCACAGCATCAGAAACATTTTATCAGAAACAGAAGTAAACGCTAGGAGGCTTTGGATATCGTTTCAGGAATTTTAATATTTATTCAGATCGAGGTTAGGAAGTAAAATCCTGCTGAAAGATTTAGAATGGTAACAGTACTATGACGGTAGTTTGAAGATCTCTCTCTCTCTCTCTCTCTCTCTCTCTCTCTCTCTCTCTCTCTCTCTCTCTCTCTCCATGTTTACTAACTTGCAGGTATTGGTCATTATTGGTTAAGAAATACAAGAAAAACGAATTATCTCTTTCTGTGTTTAACTATTTGCTGTCACAACAAATCTTTATTCAGTTGAATCATTGCACACTGTGAGTACATTGATGCATACTCTCTCTCTCTCTCTCTCTCTCTCTCTCTCTCTCTCTCTCTCTCACACACACACACACACACACAAATAATTAATTTAATGTCCTGATTTGAATTCACATACGAGACCTCTTCCATTTGTACATTTGCTCTCTCTCTCTCTCTCTCTCTCTCTCTCTCTCTCTCTCTCTCTCTCTCTCTCTCTCTCTCTCTCTCTCTTTAATAATAATAAATTTAATGTCTATTTGAATTCACATACGAAATTGCTTCTGTTGGTACATTTGCTCTCTCTCTCTCTCTCTCTCTCTCTCTCTCTAACAATAATAAATTTAATGCCTTGATGTGAATTCACGCACGAAATTTCTGTTAATTTACATTTGGTACATTTCTCTCTCTCTCTCTCTCTCTCTCTCTCTCTCTCTCTATAACAATAATAAATTTAATGCCTCGATGTGAATTCGAAATTGCTTCTGTTGGTACTCTCTCTCTCTCTCTCTCTTTCTCTTTTTGTGCACTGGTCTTCATTCTCGAGCATGACGTCACAGCGCATTATCTGCAATAAGTCTTATCTTACCTGAGGAATACCTTGGGCCAGGTCCAGTGCGCCCCGCGGAGGTCACGAGTCTGGCCTGCAGTGTTTACGCCCTTTTAAATGTCTGTCACTCCATTTGATGACCGCCTCTCGGTCTTCTTAGATTTTTACCTTCTCTCCGGCGCATTTTGAAGGGTGTTGCGTATTCTGTCGTGCCTGTTTGTTTGCTTTTTGATTTGTGTGTTGGTGTAGTCTGCTAAGCGATTAGAATTGGAATGTAGAACTTCGGTTGCTCACGAGGTGCAGTGGTGGTGGTGTTGTTTGCTAAGCGACTGGAATTGGAATGCAAAATTTAGGCCAAAGGTTTTTCTCAGATGTCTGTTGGTATAGTTTTCTTAGCAACTGGAATTGGAATGTAAAATTTAGGCCAAAGACTGTTCTCAAATGTCTGTTGGTATCGTTTGCTTAGCAACTGGAATTAGGAATGTAAAATTTAGGCCAAAGTATTGGGACCTGTGAGGTCATTCAGGACTGGAAATAATGTTGAGAAATCTTTTTAAGGTGGAAAGTAAGATGGAAGAAAGAGAATATGAACAGAGTAACAGCAAAAGGAATGAAAGGGGTTGTGGCTAGGTGCCGAAAGGTTGCTGCAAAAAACCCTAAGGGGTTTGCTAAGAGGCAATATTAGTCTATTAACCATCACGGGTTCGATTCCCATAAGGGAAGGAGAATGTTCTCATTCATTTCCTATCTGGTTTCAGGGGTTTCAGTCCTGTTGGAAGGCACCACTTGCAGTGTGAATTGGGAAAAGCTATTGTCAATCGTAATAGAGAGTCGTTTCTTTTGACTTTTATTACTTTTCATCTGTTTCCCTTGGTCTCTTTCCACTTAGCTGTCCAACTTCTTTACCTTTACCTTGATTCAGTTTTTATTCCTCACATGATAACAAATTATTCAGACGACAGTCTACAAATGTCTACAAATGTGACTAAGTATTCACGTTAAACTACTACTACTACTACTACTACTACTACTACTACTACTACTACTACTACTACTACTACTACTACTACTACTAATAATAATAATAATAATAATAATAATAATATGATAATAATAATAGGGAAGAAAATCCACTGTTATGTATCTACAAATATATATGCACATGTATGTATATATTTATATATATACTTTGGATTTGCTTCTCCATTTTAAGACTCATGATACTTTTGGTATTTTTTGAATAATAATAATAATAATAATAATAATAATAATAATAATAATAATAATAATAATAATAATAATAATATAATAATAATAATAATAATAAAGGCTTATAGAGGAAAGCCAGTTCAAAATATTAGGAATAGAAAAGTTAAAGGAGCGTAGTGTATAATTCAGTACTTATGTAAAAAAAAAATTACCAATAAATTTCAATGAAATATTATGTAAGGGTCTTGTAAAGACCAAGAAAAACGCAGATAGATTGTGAGATTTGGGGGCCAGGGTTTTTTTATTCGTTTGTCTGTTTGGCTCTCAGCAAAATGTCTCGCTGGTCATAAGTAGAGCCAAGTGAAACTGTGTGAGTTGTTGAGCTGAATATATATTTATGTACAGGATAGCTATTAGTTGTATTACAGGTTAAGATCACGTCTCATTTGGATGGCTGATGAGCGAGTAATTCTTGGTAATGCTTCAGTGGTTGACGAGCGAATGATACTTGATAAAATGCTTCAGTGGTTGATGAGTGAATAATACTTGATAATGCTTCAGTGGTTGACGAGTGAATAATATTTGATGATGCTTCAGTGGTTGATAAGTGAATAATACTTAATAATGCTTCAGTGGTTGATAAGTGAATAAATAATACTTGATAATGCTTCACTGGTTGATGAGCGAATAATACTTAAAAATGCTTCAGTTGTTGATGAGCCAGTTATGCTTGATAAGGCTTCAGTGGTTGACGAATGAATAATACTTTATAAGACTTCAGTGGTTGATCAATAATACTTAATAATGCTTCAGTGGTTGATGAGCGAAAAATACTTATTAATGCTTCAGTGGTTGATGAGCGAATAATACTTAGTAATGCTTCAGTGGTTGATGAGCGAATAATACTTAACAATGCTTCAGTGTTTGATGAGCGAATAATATTTAATAATGCTTCAGTGGTTGATGAGCGCATAATACTTAATAATGCTTCAGTAGGAACGGGGCGTAAAATAGAAACACGTTAATTTGTGGCATGATTAAAAATGTATTTTTTTATTGTGACTTTCGGGCAGAAAGGGTTCGGGAGATGAGTAGGGTCGGAAATGGGCGTGACCAGGAAAAGAATAGGGTCAGAAAACGCTGGGATAAAAATTACAGACTAAGGGTAAAAAAGGAGGTGTTCGGAAAATAAAGTTCAGGGAAAAGGTGAGATCGGGAAGAAAGGGTAACTCTGGGAAGGAAGGGTGTGGTGGGGAAAAAAAGAGAAAACAGCAGTGAGTTTAAACCGGAAGGAAATAAACAGTTCTTTCAGAAGATAAGAAGGAAAAACGAAGCAAAAATGGATTTCCAGAGCTTAGCACAATTCGAAAATGAGTGTTCGATAGCGAGGTTGTTCATTTGATGTGCATTATTTTTATGAATATTATTATCATCATTATTATGAATATTATCATCATCATTATTATTATGACTGTTATTGTCACTGTTATTTTCAGAAAACTTTTGCAACAATACCCACTTCATTTATATTAGCCCCTAAGGACTATTATTGTTTTAGTTTTCTGTAAAAGAAAACTGCTGGGATGGCTTTTTCTGTCCGCCCTCAGATCTTAAAACATACTGAGGCTAGAGGGCTGCAAATTGGTATGCTGATCATCCACCCTCCAGTCATCAAACATACCAAATTGAAGCCCTCTAGCCTCAGTAGTTTTTATTTTATTTAAGGTTAAAGTTAGCCATACTAATCATAATTCTGGCACCGCTATAGGTACCAACAACACAGGGCCACCACCGGGCTGAGAGTTTCATACAGCACTATGCGCTGTACAGAAAACTTGATTGCGCCGAAGGAACTTTGGCGCATATTTTATTTGTTATTTTTCAGAATGATTCAAATACAATCGACACCTAGAACATTAACTTGCAAAGTAAGCTCCGCAGTCCATACATGAACAAAGCGAAAAATATTGGAAATGCAATGAAAAATATAGATAGGTAAGAGATAAGTAATTTGTGGTTATTCGACCAGTGATTGTTTTTTTTTTTTTTATTTACCCGTTATAAGCTCAGGCGAAGAGTCTTAAATGATTCCCCAAATTCTACCTTTGCAAGGAAGGTGCCCAGGTGTATGACGAGGTAGCTCTTGAATCTGGTTCTGATACCGTCTTGCTATCGCCTTGCCATTTCGTACCGTTAATTCCGTGATGATTTGTCGACTAAGACATGATCCCATCATGTGTCAAGACAGTTTGTTTTAAATACACACACACATATATATATATATATATATATATATATATATATATATATATATATATATATATATATATATATATATATATATATATATTATATATATATATTTATATATATATATATATATATATATATATATATATATATATATATATATATATATATATATATATATATATATATATATATATATGATTTTGCAATATTCGTCTCTGTATCTCCAAGCTTATGAGAATCCCATCCTTGTGGATGTGTGAGTGTGTGTGTGTGTGTGTGTGTGTGTGTGTGTAAGGTGAGAAAATGGCCGGAAGGGAGCGAGAGGATGTTGGACGGAAGAGCGTTGGTAGGGTGAGATCGGTGTGCTGGGTATTGGGTACTGGGGTATTGGGTGCCAGACTCCCAGTACCAGCAGCAACGGCAGCGTGGCGGTATTTTTAGTGTACCTCGTGGCTGAGATGTGTGTGTGTGTCTATGTGTTTCCTTTTCTCTCTCTCTCTCTCTCTCTCTCTCTCTCTCTCTCTCTCTCTCTCTCTCTCTCTCTCTCTATCGCTTCATTTTTTTTATTCTATCCCTATATTTCGGTTTCCCCTTTTCCTTTTTTGCTTGAACTCTGCAGCCTTATGCATGACCTTCCCCATCCTCCCAAGAGGTGATTCCGGAAATTGGGGCAGGGAAAATACAAAGAGGGACCTCCTCCTCCTCCTCCTCCTCCTCCTCCTCCTCCTCCTCGTGTGATCCTTTTTGGGCGCCTCTTGAAAAGGAACATGGAGACCTCTGGTTTTTGTAGCTTCTGCTGTCCCTTCCTCTTTCGAAGTTCCGTATGATAATGGCCGCGTCTCCTCGCCGCTGAAAACCCCACAGCAGCAAAGGCCTTCTTGCCCTGCCCTGCCCTGCCCTGCCCTGCCTTGCCTTAGTGCCGCCCGCAGCTGCAATGCTGATAGCGAGACCGTAGCAGCATCGGCAGCAGCAGCAGCAGCAGCAGCAGCAGCAGCAACATCAGCCTGAGCGGAGGAGGTTGTTGGTTTGGTGACTTGTGTGGGCCGCCAGCGTTGGCACCGAGATCTGCTTGGCTGGCATCCGCCGCCGAGAGATCCTGACCGGCGTGGGCAGCAGCAGAGAGTGCTAAGAGGCGGAGGAGAGAGAGAGAGAGAGAGAGAGAGAGTGGCAATTGTGGAGGGCGCCTTGGACTTGAACCTCCACGTATTCCACGTGTGTAGTAGTTCCCAGGAGTTTGCTCTCGAGGTTTTCGGAAGGAAGAAGGAGGTTCTGTCGGCCGTCTGCCCGTCTGGTGCGGCTGAAAAAATAACTCACATTTTTCAAGCCACCGCAGTTTTTCCTTTTTTTTTTTTTTCTTTAACACATCCGGCAGTGGCAGCGGCGGTCGGAGTTGTTCTTCCTTCTTGTCCAGCGACAGACGGAGAGAAACCGTATTTGGGAGATTTTGTATTTCTGAAATGAACATCGCCTAGCAAAAACCCTACCAGGGAAGCGGAGGAGGAGGAGGGAGAGGGAGGAAGAGAGAGAGATAATTAAGATTTTAAGCTGTGCTCAGTCGGAGAGTGACTGCTTTTATCAAAGCAGGTGGTTTATACTGATTATGAGAGAAAATTAAGAAATTACAGCGACGACCCCGTCGAGCCTCATTCCGAAACTTGAGGCCGAGTGTGCAAAGTTGTGTTCTGAGAAGAGGAGAGAGGGGATAGATAGAGAGAGAGAGGGAGAGAGAGAGAGAGAGAGAAAGAGGTAGAGAGAGAGAGAGAGAGAGGAGGGGGAAAAGAGAAAGCGGAAGAGGGAGATACATCCCCTTTTGTGATGGTGGCACATCGCCTCAAGGTGTTCTAGAGCCACTCATACATAATTATACTCTCCTTCGTTTCCTCTTTAGTTCCAGGATTTTATTTGAAAGGAAGGAAGAAGGAAGGAAGCAAGGAGACTCAGAGGTAAGTGTTAACTGTGTTTTCTCGTTCCCTCTATTATCCATCCATCTCTTGCCATGTGTTCGTCAAGGATTCGATTTCCAAGTCTGAAAGGTTCTTGCTCAAGCGGAAGTTTTACCACTCTGGGCTGTGGGGTGATTTCTGCGCAACCAGTTGGTATGGTTGATTTTGATCTTTTTCTTCCATTTCCTTGTTTTTTTTTTTATTGAATTCAGTCCCCCCAGATCTTTTTCCTTTTTCGTTTGTATAATTTTTTTTCTACCAACCTTGATAGAAAAAAGGGATTAGGTTGTCTCACTGACTTTTACACTTGAAAAAAGGAAGGGACTGGCAAATTCATCGAAATGTTTCTCTTCTCTTGTAGAGGAGATCTGATGGATAAGCATTTTACACAAATTATTTAGCGAAGGAACTGTAAGGAAAATCTGAGTTAAATTAGTGTATATTTGAGATCGTTCTTAAACGTTAAAATAGGTGAATGTCTTTTTATTCAATATCTGGCAAAAATTTGGCGTATTTAAATTGTAAGCTCTTGAATACAAGTATTTGTTTTTGTGGGGTTTCTGCCTTGCTGGGTCTTAAATTCAAAATGAATCCGTGAAATTCTTGATTTTCTGTTGGGAAGTGTAGGTTTCAAGTGGTGAAATATAACAGAAAACACGTTGATTTACACACACCACACAAACATATATATATTATGTATATATATATATATATATATATATATATATATATATATATATATATATATATATATATATATATATATATTATATATATAATATATAATGTATAGATGTATATACATACATACATATACATCTATCTATTTTGATAAGAGATCAGCATCAGCCTTAGAAACTTGAAAAGAAGCCACAAATTGGAGAGCAAACGTACGGAGATTGTCTCCACACACTGAAGAGGAAGCATGACGCTCAGTAACTGTTTGTGCTTCTAAGTATATTTGTTCTCCCGTTTGTGGCTTTTGCACATTTTTTTAATTTATTTATTTATAAACAAGAAGCTCTGTTTCCCTAATGAGGGTTGGCGTCAGTAAAAGAAAGATAGTCACTGTCACAGTCATCCTTAAACCTGAGCTGAAATAAAGAATATTATCGTGTTTGTGCGTACCTCGTCGTTTCCCAAGTGGAAAGAGGGTTTGTGTGCGTATTGCATTACATCCGAAACAAACAAATGGAAAGTGGAGGAACTGCTTTAAATCTATTTGTGTTTTATCTCTCAGTCATAACAAAAATGAAGACGTTTAGTTTGTTTGTTTTGTACCCTTCTTCATTTTTCTTGACGTTCGCTTGCAACTTCAGAAGTTCAAGAGAAAGTGCAGTGCATCACCACCCTAATACTGTTCTCCTTGCGTTGTAATACAGTTTTATTTATTTATGAATTTATTTTTTCTTTTTTAATAAGTGGTATCTCTTCTTTCTGTATTTCCCTTTACTTCCTCTTACTTCTTCCTGATGGATGCCATGTTCTTTGGAAGATTGAATTTCAAGGCAGTGGTCCCTGTGGTGGGCTTGTTTCGTATGAATAGTTTTGATCTTCTGAATAATAATAATAATAATAATAATAATAATAATAATAATAATAATAATAATAATAATAATAATAATAGTAATAATGACTGAAGAACGTTTGGTTAGCAGATGCAAAGGGATCGAACGCTGTTCTACAGAGTTGGAGTTTTGTCTGTTCCAGTTTGAATTTCTTACTATTGTATTGTTTTTTTAAGTTGATTTCCGAATTACTTTACACCGTGGTTCTCAACCTTTTTTGGCCCCTGCACCCTTTCACCATATGTCAGAATGTCATTCTCCCCACATTTCCAAAATTGTCTGCCCTAAAAGGTGCATTCCAAACAATATGCATATAATACTCAAAATCCTTGGTCACAATTCCCCCCCCCACCCTCCCTCTCGAAACTTTGAAATTCCCCCCTGGTTGAGAACCACTGTTTCAGAGTGAGTTACAGCTAGGAATGAAAAAATGCCGCTGGAAATAAGTAATATGGATAAACTTATAGATCTGATTTCAGTTTGAATTTAATGTTGTTGGGTTTTATTTGCGAATTACTTTACTGTGATGAATAAAAACATGTTGCTGGAAATAAGTAATACGGATAGACTTGATCAGGTATTAAGATAATAGTGAGTTAGACGCGATGACTGTGGAAAAAAATCAACATGAGCGACAATAACAAACGAGATGGTTTTTGTGGCGAATAATCGTCAAATTAACACTAATGTTCACCAGAAGTTGATCATGGAGGTATGGTCTTCCAGCGAACATTTTCACCAAATTCCATCGAAATCCGTTTCACCGTTCTGAAGATATTTTGTTAACGTCTAGAAACACACAAGAGTGAAAAATCACCTCCTCCGACGGAGTAATAATTTTATATATATATATATATAATTTATATATTATTTATATATATATATATATATATATATATATATATATATATATACATATATATATATATATATATATATATATATATATATATATATATATATATATATATATATATATATATATATATATAAATCCTGAGTCCCATAAATTTTTGAGGTTTTGCGAACAGAAATATTACTTAGGATTTTTAATGCTTTCCGATATGCATATCAAGGACACGTATACTATTTTATGGCATTTTCAGCATGTCACATGTGAATAAATAAAACTACCACTAGTAGTATTACTTGTGAAAAAAAAATAGGAACTGGTTAAAATTCGTATTGTTATGTAGAGGTGTATATAATACTTTATATTATTATTATTTTATTATTATTATTATTATTATTATTATTATTATTATTATTATTATTATTATTATTATTATTATTATTATTATTATTATCATCATCATTCAGTAGATGAAACCTATTCATATGGAACAAGCCGACAGGGGCCATTGACTTGAAATGCAAGCTTCTAAAGAATATAGTGTTCATTAGGAAGAAGTAATGGACAATAATGAACTTTCCCTAATCCAGCCTTTTAAGATACGTGACGGGTATTTCCTGCAAGCAAATGACAGTAATAATAAATACATTGGAAAACAAGTGGAATCACTTACACACATACCCAAGGAAAGATACACTGCCTCTCAGTGTCTGTGGTCTTGTAAAGTGAACTTCAGTTATTTTGGCAAGTGTCTGACGAGACAGTGTTTCAAGAAAATCGTCACTTAACACTTAAAAGATTGTTACTGAACGCAGGAAGTGTTGGTGTCGTGGCTAATTAAGCACTGAATATGGTGGATGACGGTATTATGATGAAGAATCAGTATTATTATTATTATTATTATTATTATTATTATTATTATTATTATTATTATTATTATTATTATTATTCAGTAGATGAAACCTATTCATATGGAACAAGCCCACCAAAGGGGCCACTGACTTGAAATTCAAGCTTCCAAAGAATATTAGGAAGAAGTAAAAGGAGGTAAAGGGAAATACAGAAAGAAGAGATCCCTTTTATTAAAAGAGGAAAAAAATGAGTAAATTAACGAATATATAAAAACGAATTAAAATGCAATGAGAATAGTATTAGGGTAGTAATGCATTGCACCTTCGCTTGAACTTCTGAAGTTCCAAATGCACGGCATCTTAACTAGAGAGGCTGTCCCACAGTCCAACGGTGTGATGAATAACAGATACCATTAATGGCAATTTTTCCAAACAATACAAGAATACATTTTCAGTGACAGTAGTGGTTTTGCAATGCACTTAAAAGAAATTAATAAATTTAGTGTGTGAGTTTTATAATTAAATGATTTATAAAGGTAGATAAATGACAGGGATATTCGCAACAGGTACTATTTATGCAAAATTTTCGAAACGCTTCAGGAACAATTAACAAATGCAAGTAGTGCTTTTGCGTGTCACTTAAGAAAATAAAATTAATTTAGTGCTCGTTTTGTAAAGAAATAATCTGTAAAGGCAGATTACTAACAGGGATATTCGTAAATGATTTCATTTATGTAAATTTTTCAAAACGCTTCGAGAATAATTACTAAACGCAGGTAATGGTTTTCCAAAGCACTTGCCAAAATGACATTAGTTTAGATTTATAATGAAATAATCTATACAGATACATTAATGCCAGGCATATCCGCAACAGATACCAGTTATGCCAATTCTCTTAAAACCCTTCAGGAATGATTATTCAGTGCCAGCAGTGTAAAACAAAAATATTGCATGGATTTAGTGTTAGCTTTATAATTAGATGATGTATAAAGACGTATTGTGAACGGGGATGTTCGCAATAGGTACCAGTTATGCAAATTTTTCTGAACACTTCAGTAATAATTACTGAGTGCCAGTAGTGTAAGTAAAGTGTTCGCGTTAGGGATGTTCATAACAGATACTAGTTATGCAAATTTTCTAAACACTTCAGCAATAATCATTAAGTGCCAGTAGTGTAAGTATCAAGTGTTCGTGTTGAAGCTGAACGAGCTATGGAGACGAATACTGTGGATCCATCTCCACAATGGCTCCCTGACACAGATGTCTTTAATGCCAATTTTTCACGTAATTTATTTCGTCACCTGGCATTTCCTGTTGCAGTTTCGCTGACGTTGCATTTGTCCCGTCTGTTGTGCTTTTTTTTTCTTTTTTCTTTTTTATTTTTGTTTTTGTACTTCTGAGTCCTCTTCGCTGATACTTTGGTTTCTCCACGTGGGGTTTTCTCGTGGGTTTTAAGAGGCGTTTTAGTTCGTTCTTTTCTTGTTTTGTGTTTTTTGGTTTGGTGTTTTGATAGTTTTTTTTTTTCGTCGTTTTTAGATGTTTCACTTTTGTGGATTTATCTTGTTCCTTCTTTTCTGCCGAGATAGGAATCAGCTGTTGCTTAAGAATAGTCCATAGAATGATGGAGAGGGGAAACAAATTTTGGACTCAGATACGTGATACTTAGTCGACTGTAGTGGACTGCAAACAGGACGGAGAAGGTGGAGAAGGCAGTGGGGCTAGCAACCTCATCCTAAAAGAAAGTTTGTTTTGTAGTGACAAATAACTTGTTTTTTTAATATTCTGCATAACAGAAGACTGGCAGTTACAAACGCAAACACATGTAAATAGGTTGTGGATATGTACACACATATGGTGTATCATGTATGTACTCACGCACACACACAGACATTATGTATATAATATATATACTATATACATTATATATACCTATGTATATATGTGTGTGTGTGTGTATTGGAGCGTGGGTATGCATCAAATCGTCCACACTCAACTAAAGAGTGAGCGTGCCCACTCTCTCCTTCATTTGGGCTAAGACAGCCATAACCCCGGTTATGTATAACGCGTGTTGTGGGCGCTGATGATGGCTGTGCCGTGTCCTTTGGCACAGGAACAGGAACAGCAGCAGCAGCAGCAGCAAACGTCATCACAGGCAGTGGTGGTGGTGGTGGTGGTGGTGCCTGCAGCAGTCTGCCGAAGCGCCTTTCCTTGGCGGTGGCATGTCATGTGAATGGGCCACTGACGTTTCTCGTTCTTATTTGGTGCTGACTTTTAAAACAGCCTTCTCTGAACGAACGGCAAGGTCAGGAGTTGCTTTGATTATTTATTATTATTATTATTATTATTATTATTATTATTATTATTATTATTATTATTATTATTATTCTCTGGACTGGAGGGTTGATCATTGGTTGAACCTTTTTCGTTTCTTGAATTGCGAGGTCACTCATTTGTTGCTCCTGTTCATTTCTGGACAGCAGTTTCACCTGTTTATTCTTTTATTTTTTTGTACAACAAGGTCGGTCATTCATTGCTCTTGTTTTTTGGACACCGAGGTCACTTATTTGTTGCTCGTACTTTTTGGACTAAAAGGTCACTAATTTATTGCTTATTCATTTTTTGGACGAACAAGTCGCATATTTATTGCTCTTATTAATTTTTTGGACGACAAGGTCACTCATATATTGCTGTTATTTCTTGGACGCCAAGATCTATTTATTGCTCTTATTCTTTTCGTTCATTTATTGCTGACATTCATATCCTTGGTAACAAGGTCACACCTATCTGTTCCTTTCATTCATATCCTAGGTTACAAGGCCCCTTATTTATTGCTCCCGTTCGTGACTCTGGTAACAAGGTCACTTACTTATTGCTCTTCTTAATTTTCTGGATAACGAAGTCTGATGTATTGCTCTCATTCATATCTTTGGTAACCGGCGCTTATTTATCTCTGTTGTAAATATCCTTGGTAATAAAGTCATATGTTTATTGCTCTTGTTGATATCTTTAATAACAAAGCAACATTTTATTGCTATCGTTGATATCCCATGTAACAAGGTCACTTATTAGTTGCTCTTGTATATATTCTGTACAACAAGATCACTTGGCATTCTTCATTTTCTCAACACCTCATATTTGGAAAATAAGGATTACTTATCCATTTTATTAGTAACTTTAAGGGAAATTCACATCTATTATTCACAGAGTTTTGTCGTTCATTGTTTGTTAGATCTTAAAATGTTCTGCTGGTTGTCAGAACATCAGCAATTCTGTCGTCTTCATTTTCCTAACTCCTTGTATCTAGTATGTATGTATGTATGTATGTATGTATGTATGTATGTATGTATGTATGTATGTATGTATGTATGTATGTATGTATCTGTGTTTATGCGTCTCTGCTTTTTGTTGAAAGTATCACCTGAGGACCTTGGCTTCAGTCACCTAACCTAATCTAACCCTGACCTGATTTGAAGATAGCATGGCAGGCCGTCTTACTTTTTTTTTTTTTTTTTCTCCGTGGCGTCTTCTTGGTTCCCAAGTCTGACGCAGCTGGTGCTGTGGCTGTGTTAACGAGGCCTCGTTAAGACTCGTTGCCGCTAGCAACAGACTGTTGAGGATTGTTGCAAGTTCCTGCAGTGCGTGGTGTTTTATAAGGCAGGGGAACTAGGTGTATTTTCGTTTATCAGGGATTATTATTATTATTATTATTATTATTATTATTATTATTATTATTATTATTATTATTATTATTATTCAGAAGATGGATCCTATTCTTGTGGAACAAGCCCACAGGGGTCATTGACTTGAAACTCAAGCTTCCAAAGAATATGGTGTTCATTTATAAAGTAAGAGGAGGTATAGGGATATACAGAAAGAATAGATACCACTTATCAAAAAAGAAGAAATAAATTAATAAATAGATAAAAAATGTATTAAAATGCAAGGAGAATAGTATTATGGTAGTAATCCATTGAATCTTCGCTTGAACTTTTGAAGAAGTTCCAACTGCACGACATCCTCTTAAGGGAGGCTGTTCCACAGTCCCACGGTGTGAGGAATGAAGGACCTCTGGAACTGAGAAGTTGGACAGCGAGGCACATTTGCCACATACTGGTGCGGCTACTCAACAGATCTGGTTGCTCTTGGCAGGTAAAGGGGACCGGAGATCAATGGAGAATGTGAAAGATGGTGTTAAGAATTATAAAGGAACTCGTATTTGATTTTGCATCGTCCTCTCCGTGTTCGAAGGCCGTTGGGGCAGGCAACCAAACGAGGCAATAGAACTGCCTCTTCAAAGAACGCGTATTTACTTATTCAGTTTCTGAACGAGCTTTGTAGATGTTCGCGTCAATGATTTTCTCGTGATGATCTTACCAGTGCCTTCATTACTTTTTCATAATTGGTCTCTCACTGCCTTTGTACATATTCTTTTATGTTCCCTTCCTTTTCATAAATGGTATCTCTTCTCTCTGTATTTCCCTTTACTTCCTCTTACTTCTTCCTAATGAGCACCATATTCTTTGGAAGCTTGAATTTCAAGTCAGTGGCCCCTTTGGTGGGCTTGTTCCTTATGAATAGGTTTCATCTACTGAATAATAATAATAATAATAATAATAATAATAATAATAATAATAATAAATATATATATATATATATATATATATATATATATATATATATATATATATATATATATATATATATTTAGAGAGAGAGAGAGAGAGAGAGATGACAAATTATGAACAGGGCCTCCCGTATCAAAGGGTTTTGAGAGCAAGAGGAGAGACAGGGACCGCAGACGTGCCTGATTTAAATGGTGTGATAAAAGTTCTCACAAGGGGAAGGGTTTCAGCATTCCGGAAGCCAGCTGAGTGTTTAAAGATTCGAGTAAATTGTGCATAGATTTCAGAGGAGGGTTTAAAGTTCTTGTTGTTTTCGCTCACAGTTTTCTTGACGTGGATTTAAACTCTAACACACCAGTTCAGTTACAAGAGAGAATCAGGCCACAGTGACGTCTGTGTATGTGTGTGTTTGTGTGTATGTGCTATTGTGTTTTGTTTTTTTCAATTTAGTCTGAGGCTGTTTATTTTGATAAGAATAATCATCATATCGTGAAGTGTAATGAGAGCGTGTAGATATATTAAGATAGCGTGTATATATATTATATATATATATATATATATATATATATATATATATATATATATATATATATATATATATATATATATATATATATATATATACATACACCCACTGTATATGTATATTATATATATATTATATATATGTGTGTGTGCATGAGCACATTTCGATTGTTTTAATAGGTACGTAAACTAATGCATGAACTTAGAAGTATAGATATATACTGCTCTCCCAATATGCACAACAAATACGAAAATTTTCCTTGTACGCAATATCCATTTATGTATCGACCTGTACTAAATATGTAGTTCATTCATTAATTAACTAATGTGTTACTTTATTTGGTTTTGTTTATTTATAAACCCAAGTTTTAAAAATCACAAGAATATACACTTCCTCCCGTCTCGTCCCAAAATGATATAAAGTAAGAAAAAAGAAAAAAAAAAAAAAAAAATCTCATTCAGGACGGTCTCATATACGAGATCTGTCATCGAGATCGTCCTTCGAATGCTTTCAAAGGCTTTTCCTCTTCCCCCCTCCCCCCCAAGGGAGATTCTAATTGCCCCTGGGAGGCGTGCCAGGGGGATTTCTTGCACCGCTCCCGGATTTAGCTGTAACTGAAGACAGAGATTTTTCAGCTTTGCTTCAAACGATTTATTTTTTGTTCTTGTTTGTGTGTGTGTGTATATATATATATATATATATATATATATATATATATATATATATATATATATATATATATATATATATATATATACATACACCTATATCCAAAACTTGTTCTTCTGAGAATGGATATTTGATAAATACATAGTGAATACAGGTGTAAGAATATATGTGCTTCTGGAAATGTATGTTTCGTTTTTACCCTAAGCCTTCCTTTCATTTCCATTATCTCGAATGAATGGCTTCCATTTTCACTATCTTCATGACTGGCTTTCAGTTCCACAGTGTTCTGTGAATTCATTTCCACTATTTTGAATGACTTGCTTTAATTTTCACCATCTTAAATGATTTCCTTTCATTGATGCTATTTTGAATGATTTCATTTCCACTATCTTAATTTTTTTTTTTCATTTCCACTGTTTTATATGACTTGCTTTCATTTCCATTATCTTAGATGACTGGCTTCCAGTTCCACAGTCTTCAGTGGGTTCATTTCCACTATATTGAATGATTTGCTTTAATTTTCACCATCTTAAATGATTTCCTTTCATTTATGCTATGTTGAATGGTTTCATTTCCACTATCTTAAATTTTTTTTCATTTCCACTATTATATATGACCTCCTTTCATTTCCATTATCTTAGATGACTGGCTTTCATTTTCACAGTCTTCTGTGAATTCATTTCCATTATCTTGAATGACTTGCTTTAATTTTCACCATCTTAAATGATTTCCTTTCATTTATGCTAGATTGAATGGTTTCATTTCCACTATCTTAAATTTTTTTTCATTTCCAGTATTTTGTATGACTTGATTTCATTTCCATTATCTTAGATGACTGGCTTTCATTTTCACAGTCTTCTGTGAATTAATTTCACTATCTTGAATGACTTCCTTTCATTTCCACCATCTTGAATGACTTCGTTTCATGTCCTCTATCTTGAATGACTTGCTTTCTTTTCCTTAATCTTAAATGGCTTCATTTCCACTGTCTTGAACGACTCCCTTTGATTTCTGCTGTTTTGAATGATTTCATTTCACTATCTTGAATGATTTGCTTTCATTTCCCCTATTTTGTGAATTCATTTCGCAGTCATAAATGACTTGCTCTCATTTCTACTATCTTAAACGAATTCATTTCACTATCTTGAATGACTTGCTGTCATTTCTGCTATTTTGAATTATTTCATTTTCACTATCTTGAATCATTCTTTTTTAATTTCCACTATCTTATTTTACTTGCCTCCATTTCCATTATCTTAAATGATTGGCTTTCATTTTAAAAATCTTCAGTGACTTCATTTCACTATCTTGAATGGCTCCGTAACTACGAGGTCTCGTCCAATATATATGTTTTTTGTTTTCAGGAAGTAGATGAAGTGACACCTTTCCCGGGATGTTCATAATGATATCTCGTGTTTACGGGAGGGGGAAGGGGAGGGGGAGAGGGAGGGGGTGATACGTGGCACGAAGCCATATCACATGATACACCCCCTTCCCCTTCCCCCGCCCTTTCTCCTTCTACCTTCCCCCTTTCGCTTTAAATATGTGTGTAAGGGTCTTCTCTCGAGTCCCTTTACATTATGGGCCAGGGCTATTTAGCGCGGTCGTTTTTGACATGGCGTAAGTGATCTCGTTTCGAGTCTCTCTCTCTCTCTCTCTCTCTCTCTCTCTCTCTCTCTCTCTCTCTCTCTCTCTCGCTTTGGGGGGATTTCATTGTCATATATGTATGTGAAGATATACGCAACTAACTCAACAAGTCAATATATATATATATATATATATATAATATATATATATATATATATATATATATATATATATATATATATATATATATATATATTACTTACGTGTATGTGGATGCACATTGGGCGTGTGCGTGTGAGGTTCTTATACACGCAAGTCCTCAAGCTCGTCTGAATGGAATGGGTATAATGGGGGTAGCAACCACAACCCAAATACCCAGGCTATTAATTAAAGTGATTTGTAATACCTGGTGCCATACCGTCTAAGGCTCAAAGGGGTTAAGGCTTGTATCTGTCTGTCTGTCTGTCTCTCTATCCCTTTATATATGTGTGTGTGTGTTAGTTGTATAAGTATGATATAAGTGAGAACAATTTTAAATAGAGAGAGAGAGAGAGAGAGAGAGAGAGAGAGAGAGAGAGAGAGAGAGAGAAAAGTCAGCAAGAGAGGGAGATTGACTTCTCGTTCTCTGGATATGAGAGAGAGAGAGAGAGAGAGAGAGAGAGAGAGAGAGAGAGAGAGAGAGAGAGAGAGAGAGAGAGTCAGCAAGAGAGGGAGATTGGCTTCTCGTTCTTTGGAGAGAGAGAGAGAGAGAGAGAGAGAGAGAGAGAGAGAGAGAGAGAGAGAGAGAGAAGTCAGCAAGAGAGGGAGATTGACTTCTCGTTCTTTGGATATGAGAGAGAGAGAGAGAGAGAGAGAGAGAGAGAGAAAAGTCAGCAAGAGAGGGAGATTCTCGTTCTTTGGATAGAGAGAGAGAGAGAGAGAGAGAGAGAAAAGTCAGCAAGAGAGGGAGATTGACTTCTCGTTCTTTGGATATGAGAGAGAGGACAGAGAGAGAGAGAGAGAGAGAGAGAGAGAGAGAGAGAGAGAGAGAAAACCATTTCAGGCCTTTTGAGAGAGAGACAGTTGCTCCGCACCAGAGGTTCCTCCGAGTTGCCAAGAACTTCTTGCAAGTCATTGCTCTTGTGGCAGCAGCAACCGGTGGCGTTCTCTGCTACGTCGAGTCTTCTCCTCCTCCTCCTCCTCCTCCTCCTCCTCCTCCTCCTCCTCCTCCTCCTCCTCCTGCCATTCGAAAACGCCAATTATATTGCAGTAACTGGTTGCACTTAAATCGGCTTTGGTCGCGATCTTAAAAAGACGATCTGGGAGCCGGCGACGCGAAGCTGCGGCAGTTAGATTATTTTCCTCCAGGAAATCTCTGGGATTTGGGTTAATTTCTCTTAACACCAGAGGAGAGAAATCTAAGACGAGATTTGGTTTGGGTTAATGAGGAGCCTTTTGACGCCTTTTGAATGGTAAAGGCTTGATGTCTGAATGGAAAATTGAAGTATGTAATAATTAAGTTTTTCTCTGTATAGGTGGAAACTTCCTGGCACATTTTCGATTTGTAGAGAATGATTGACGTCTGAATGGAATATTAAACTATGTTAATTACCGGTAGTTTTATTATGTATGGGTGGGGAAATTCAGAAATAGGTTTACTTATGCTAAAAAAACTGGGGCCTTGAATAGAATGCTGCACTTTGTGACAGCTTATTGTGAATATTTTTGTATATTTTTCTTTAGATTTTATTATTTCTGAAGAGCTTTTTGAGTAAGTGCTGGGGTGAAATAGGAATAACCTTTTTTATTATTATTAATAATGCAAATAATAGCAATAGGGAAACATTATTTTTAGAATGTTTGAGGAATGGGAATGACCTCCGTTAATAATAATAATAATAATAATAATAATAATAATAATAATAATATAATAATAATAATAATAATAATAATATTAATTATTATTATTATTATTATTATTATTATTATTATTATTATTATTATTATTATTATTATTATTATTATTTTTGTTGTACTATAAAAGTTCTGTATACAATAATACTGCATATATATTTCCTCTTATTAGAAATATCCCGGTTAATCTCTCATTTCAAAACTTCCGTTTAGGGATATCTCTTATTTCTCTTACTTCAAAACTTGGTCACGGGGCATATGTTATTTCAGAGCTGCTTATTTATTATTTCCCCTATTTCCAATAATTTAAACTCTTGTTGTTCTATTTTAAAACTGCTAGTTACAATTATCTCTTGTTTCAAATCCGCTGGTTATAAGATCTCTTAGTTTTCTGATTTTAAAATTGCTTGTTACGAAAATCTCTTATTTCTCCTATTTCAAAACAGCTAGTCATGATTTTCTCTTGTTACAAGGTGTTTTTATTTTTCTTTTGTTGCTTCTCTTATTCTGTTCCTCCTATCCCAAACTTCCTTCTCCTATTTCGTGTTCGAATTCTTCCTCGATATTATCTCTCTCTCTCTCTCTCTCTCTCTCTCTCTCTCTCTCTTGTTATCGTCTCTTTCTTGAAGATTTAACCGCAGTTTCTCTTTTCAGATTTATATCCCTGTCTCACTTATTTTTGATCTTACTTATCTTGTTTATTTTATTTATCTTATTTATCTCATTTATCCTATCTTGTTTATTTTATTTTTTTCATTTATCTTATTTATCTCATTTATATTATTTATCTCATCTGTCTCATGTATCTTATTTACCGGTCGTTGGGCTTAATCTTCTTCTCACGGATCGCTACCAACCTCAGTGATCCCACTCCCACAGATCTCATTCATTTGCCTAATCTCAGTCAGCATCTTTGATTCTGTTCTCGCGCGAGACAAGCATTCGGGCCTGGTCAGGCTTTCGTTTGTTTGGTTTTTATCGTAGTTTTTTTTTTTTTTTTTTATCATGGCGTTTAATGTGATTTTTTCACCCATGGTTTTAGGTAAATGAACATTTTTTTAGTCTTTTTTACCCATGACGTTTAATTAATTTTTGTTTTTGTTTTTAGGTAAATGAACGTTAATTTTGTCTTTTTTTTTATCATGGCGTTGTTTTTACTAATTTTTAGGTAAATGAATTTGGTTTTTTCATCATTTTCATCTGATCTCACAAATTAGTCTGGCAAGGTGACTGGTTTCGATGGAATGTTAAGACACATTCATGTTTTTTGCAATTATTTTCCTTTTATCGTAATTATTTTTTACTATGGCGGTTAACGAGAAATATTTCCTCGTTTTCAGGTAAATGAACTTAGTTTTCCTTTGCATTTTCATGTGATCAGGAAAATTAGACTGACAAGGTGACTGGTTTCGATGGAATCTTTTGATCCATTTCTGAATTTTTCCAGCGATTTTCCTTCATGCTTTTTTCCATGGTATGTTGTTTCCTTTCTTCTTTTCATGTTGATTTCAGCTTTCCCGAAGTCTTAACATATGCCAGAAACTGAATGAATATGTCATTGACTTTCGTAACCCATTTGATCGTTAACACATTTGATCCCTAACTTCGTCCATTGGACATGGAATCCAGGTAGATCAACCTGTATAGGGGACACGTCTGCAAGGTTGCAGATATGCAAACTGTTTAGCACTGTTGCTTAGGAACTAGCTTATCCAAGCGCTTCAAATTTTGTGTTAAAGTTTCCTGTCTTCAAAGCCTGAAGCCTAATAATTTTTGATATTATATAAATGCTAATGCTCCAGCATAAGGATTCCTTACACTTGACCGCAAGCGCACCACTAAAATTTTTCACAGAAGCTTCTGAACTGAAGAAAGTAGATTGAATGAAAGGAAAGTATGGGTTCCCAAAGACACAAAGAGTTGAAAAAAAATTCTAAAAATGTTCGAAAAAACCAAGATTCATAAAGGATAAATATCCGTATTCTGATATGACAGCGCACCATGATACCTGGAGAAGTAAAATGCCAATTGACCTTCTCCAGTATTTTCAGAGACTTAACACCCAAAGGGGCAGAGCTCTCTGGCCTTTTTTCGAGTCTAGAGGGCCTTTTGTGTCGTTGGGTACCCACACTTTACTTTCAGTCAATTCGCTTCCTCCAGTTCAGATACTTCCGTAAAAAACATAAGTGATGAACTTAACCCATTACTGGAACATCATTTAATTATGTGATATTTTATCCAAAGCTGGGAATCTCGCATTTGAACTCAGGAACGACAAAAGAAATTCCTGGTTTTAATTCTGCGCGCAGCCACGTGGGCCATTACATAAATACCCTTTTGAAAGAGTTTCCGATCCCGAGAGGGCCGTGTGAATTATAAGTCGTCCAATGAACGGGGCTTAAGAGGAATTCACCCGAATCGAGTTCGTGAATATGCTACAGTCCCCGAGAGTCGCGTTCCTTCGACTCGGCAGACCATAAACCAAAGCAGAAAACAGATGTGGAAATCATATAATGACCTTTCTTTGGCTTCTGCTTCGAGCTGGCTCTTTTTTCCGCATGCCTCAGGCATGTTTGCAATTCTTGGACGGCTGAGAGCTTTTGCGCGAGGGGGGGGGAGGGTTAAGGGGGATGGATCAGGCAAAGGGACGTGTCCCTGCGGAGGATTTTTTATTTTTTTAAAGTTGTTTTTTGTTGAAGCTTTTTTTTTTTTTTTTGACTGTTGGCTTTTAAAGGAATAACTGTTTCTCTTTGCTTTGGATGCAATATGAACTTGTTAATATTCATCCAGTAGGGAATTTTATTTGTCATTTTCTGAAATTTGTTTGTCTTTTTTCGTATTTTTTTCCTGATCACTATTTTTTATCTAATGTATAATTTCTTTTATATATCATATTGAATGCTTAAACTTTCATCTGAAACTCAAGGCACATACATGCACGTCTATCTAAAGGCAAGAAAGCACAAGCGAACGCAAGCAGGCACATGCAAACCTTATCTCAACACTTGAAATTGCTTATGTATGTTATATATATATATGTATATTATATATATATATATATATATATATATATATATATATATATATATATATATATATATATATATATATTTATATTTATAATATAAATCTAAAACCTACCTACGTATGTGTCAATACTGGTCTTATCCAAACACGTAAAAATAGATGCATAAACTTTTCTAAACCCACGCAAGCGGGTGCATGCATCTGAATCTATCTAAAAGTACGAGTACACACACGTCTGACTGAACAGCGTTTAGAAGCAAGAGTTCCTCAGCGTCTGGTCTGAGGGAAGACTAGTCCAAGGTTGTCGGTTAAAAGTGGATGTGGAAGGTGCTTGAACCCCAAGAAGTTCTTGCTTGGATGATTCCTCCTCTCTCTCTCTCTCTCTCTCTCTCTCTCTCTCTCTCTCTCTCTCTCTCTCTCTCTCTCTCTCATTGCGACATTTGAATGTTTTCTGTCTACTTTTTTTTACTTGATTGGAACAAATTGTATTATATATATATATATTATATAATATATATATATATATAATATATATATATATATATATATATATGTGTGTGTGTGTATATATCTATATAATTTTATATATATATATATATATATATATATTTATATATATATATATATACATATATATATATATATATATATATATATATATATATATATATATATATATATATATATATATATATACATATATATATCACACAGACACACAACTAAATTCCACTTCATAATTACATCCAGCCGTATTCAGCAACGACCTAATGACCAAGGAATGCTTCACGTAACACTATTTCACGCACTATTCTATTCTCATCTTCTCTTACGTAAGATCACCGATCCATTTGACACCTTATTTGTTTTCATATCGGGACACTTGACTTATAAGCAGAAGGACCTCCCCCACCGCCCGCCCCCTCACCTTTCTCTGCTCGTCCTCCTTCCTCCCTCCCTTCCTTCTTCGCGTATTTTCTTAATCTCAGAGAAACTTTGTTTTCTCTCCGTCAGTCGCACAGAAGGAGACATGACGTTTGGGTTCTCACGGTAAACAGCTTCTCATAAGCCACCCGTCCGCCCCCCACCTCTCTCTCTCTCTCTCTCTCTCTCTCTCTCTCTCTCTCTCTCTCTCCTCTTCTTTTTCTCGTTCTCTCTTTCTCTTCTCTCCTCTCTGTCTCTCTTTTTTACTTCTCTTTTCTCTCTTTCTCTCTCTCACAGATAGATAAATACAAGAGCAAACCACGCGCGCGCACGCACACACACACAGACACTTTCACACTCACTCACTCACTCTCACTTTTTCACACTCGCTCACTCTCACTCTTTCACACTCTCACTCACACAGATAAATACACGTACGCGCACACCAGGGGTAGGAGGGTGGGAAGGGGATTGCAAAACTCTCTCTCTCTCTCTCTCTCTCTCTCTCTCTCTCTCTCTCTCTCTCTCTCTCTCTCTCTCTCTCCTCTCAGATACATAAACACACTCGCACACCAGGGAGTAGCTACGTGAGGTGAGGGGGGAGGGGGAGGGGGAGGGGGAAGGTGAAAAACTAGACATCGGAGTACATAAATCCTGCCGCTTTTAAAAGTTGTCGTAAATCAGGAGAGCGCATGCGCCGTGTAAAACAAACTTCTTTCGAAGTGTCCTTATGGTGTTTTTGTTTTCTGCCGGAAGTGGTTTCGAGACTATGTCGTGCCCTGTCTGTGTGTTTTTTTTTTATTTTTCGTTTTGAACGTTTTTTTATATTTATATGTGGCGTATAAGTTTTATTTCTTATTGTATGTGGTGTAATGATTTCTTATTCACTACATGTGGTATAAATGATTTCTTATTCATTGTATGTGGTGTAAATGATTTCTTATCCATTGTATGTGGTATAACTTTTATTTCTCATTCATTGTATGTGGTATAACTCATTTCTTTTTGTATGTGGTATAAATGGTTTCATATTCATTGTATGTGGTATAAATTTCATTTCTCATTCGTTGTATGTGGTATAAATTTCATTTCTTATTCATTGTATGTGATATGACTTTTATTTCTTATTCATTGTATGCTGTATAAATTATTTATTATTCATTGTATGTGGTATAAATGATTTCTTATTGTATGTGGTATAAATGATTTATTCACTGTATGTGGTATAAATTATTTCTTATTCATTGTATATGGTGTAAATTATTTCTTATTCATTGTATGTGGTATAAGTTATTTCTTATTCATTGTATGTGGTATAAATTATTTCTTATTCATTGCATCAGGTGTAAATTATTTCTTATTCATTGTATGTGGTATAAATTGTTTTTATTCATTTTATGTGGTATAACGTTAATTTCTTATTCATTGTATGTGATTATGACTTTTATTTCTTATTCATTGTATGTGGTATAACCTTCATTTCTTATTCGTTGTATGTGATATGACTTTTATTTCTTATTCATTGCATGTGGTATATATTTTATTTCTTATTCACTGTATGTAGTATAACTTCTGTTTATTTTCTTAAAAATATGACCAGTTTTTTTCTTTTTTTATTATTGCAGATTAGTCAGGTCTTTAAGATATTCTTGTTCATTTTTGATGGATTCGTTTTCAAATAACATTGATATTCATTCTGTGTGGTGTACCTCTCATGTCTATTTTTAAAATCTGACCAATTTATTTTTTCAGTTTTCTGTAAAGGAAAACTATTGTGCCGGCTTTGTCCGTCCGTCTGCACTTTATCCTGTCCGCACTTTTTTCTGTCCTCCCTCAGATCATCAAACATACCTAAATGGAGTCCCTCTAGCCTCAGTAGTTTTTATTTTATTTAAGGTTAAAGTTAGCTATATTCGTGCGTCTGGCAACGGTATAGGACAGGCCACTACTGGGCCCTGGTTAAAGTTTCATGGGCCGCTGCTCATGCAGCATTATACCGAGACCACCGAAAGATAGTTCTATTTTCTGTGGCCTTGTTTATACGCTGTAGGGGCTGTACAGAAATCTCGATTGCGCCGAAGAAACTTCGGCACATTTTTTACTTGTTTTGTTTTCTGTTTACAGTTGTGAAAATGGTAGCTATATTATTTCACGTGTTTGGTAGGCGTAAACTCGTAGCACAAAGCTCAGCATTTATTTTACAAGAACGAATGGGATTTCGTATTGCGGTGTGTAAACACCAGATGTTCCTCAGAAGTCTTTGCCCTCATATTTTTTTTCTTTCCTTTTCTTTTTTAAATAGAAAGTCAGTAGGAGAGCCTTCCAAAAAATCCTTATCTGGTCTCAGGCAGGAGAAAGGAAGAGGGATTTAAAATATTAACGGCCTAGATTCGCCACCTGAACTACAAGAAGGTTAAGAGCCTCAGGACACGCAGACGTTTAAAAATAAATCATCAAACAGACATTTAAAAATAAAATCCTCAAACTTCATTTTGTCTAGCATTCAGGGCATTTTTTTCTGTCAGAAGTTGCCGTGGAGGATAATATTTAGGCCAAAGGACAAGCACTGGGACCTATGACGTTCATTTGTCGCTGAAAGAGATTTTGAGAATAAAAGGCTTGAAAGGTGTAACTGGAGGAAAACCTCGCAGTTGTCAGGAAAGGGTGGAAAGTAAGATGTAAGAAAGAGAATAGGAACGGAGGTACAGTAAAAGGAATGAAAGGGGTTGCAGCTATGGGCGCTACAAAAGGACCCTGTAAAGAATTTAAGTAATGCCTACAGTGCACTGCGTGAGGTACACTGACGGCGCTACCTCCCTACGGGGTTGTGTCAGAAGTTACCAGCAGTAATATCTCTGGTCGTGGGCTACCATTTGGAACCCCGAACAACAGGTTTAAAACACGTATCCTCTGTGGAAGACAAAGGGTTATGAAAACTTCATTTTTGTCTGGTATGAATAGCCATTCCTCAGTCTGACAGTCTAAGCAAAGATTATTTTTTTGAGTTGTAAATGAACGTCACTGATTTCGTGACTCGCATCCGGAACCGTGAATAAACACTCTTTCATCTGTCGCTGATAGTCACAGCAAGCTCCCTTTTTTGTTTTTGAATTATAACTGAATGTCACTTATTTCGTGACTGCTTCCCGAGAGTGACTTCCGTAAACAGCAGCATCCGGAACTATGAATAAATACTCTTTCATCTGTCGCTGATAGTCACAGCAAGCTCCCGTTTTTGTTTTTGAATTATAACTGATTGTCACTTATTTCGTGATTCTGCTTCCCGAGAGTGACTTCCGTAAACAGCACAGCAGCAGCAGAGGAAAACAGTGGAAATGTGAAGAAGAAGACACAGAAACGACAGTTCTCCCCTTGACGGCTCTTCTGTGCGTTTATGCAACTCAGGCCTCGAGGAATGATGATCCCCCTAATTAGACCACCCGGGCAATGCTTGCTATTCCTTTTGATGATGCTTGTATCTAAGAGAGGCGCTTTAAGTATCTGTTGATGATGATGATGGTGAGAGGTTGTTGGAAGGGGGAGGGAAGGGGTTACCCTGGGAGAAGGGGAGGGGGTGTTGGGGAGAAGGGGCGCCTTGTAGGGGAAGAGGGTACCCTGATACGCCCCCTTATTTTAGGCTAAAAACAAGGATGTTTACGTTGACTGCAGTTATTTAGAGTTTTTGTTGTTGACAGGTGTTGGCCCCGTTCAGCGACGTTTCTTCTGTTCTTCTGCACATCTGAACGTTATATACATTGCGTTCTTCGCACTGATCTTAAGTGGCCTACTCGTGGGGTGGTTAGTGCCGTCAGCGCACCTCATGCGGTGCGCTGTATAGGCATTACTTATGGTTCTTTGTAGCGTCCCTTCGGCCCCCAAGCCGCAATCCCTTTAATTCCTTTTACTGCACCCCCGTTCATAATTTCTTTCTTCCATCTTACTTTCCTCGACCCTCTCCTGACATTTGGTTCCTAGTGCAACTGCGAGATTTTCCTCCTATTACACCTTTCAAACCTCCTTTATTCTCAGTTTCACTTTCAGCGCCTGAATGACCTTATAGGTCCCAGCGCTTGGCCATTGACCTATATTCTATATTCTGTTTTACCCTCTTAAGTGACCTTGGTTTTCAAGTGACCTCGGGTATGTATCCCGATTCATACCCACGAAGTCTAAATTCGCGCCTACCAGTACTCAGTTTTAGTTTTCTGTAAAAGAAAACTACAGTATTGTGCCGGCTTTGTCTGTCCATCCGCACATTTTCTGTCCGCCCTCAGATCTTAAAAATTACTGAGGCTAGAGGGCTGCGAATTAGTATGTTGATCATCCACCCTCCAATCATCAAACACCAAATTGCAGCCCTCTAGCCTCAGTGGTTTTTATTTCATTTAAGGTTAAAGTTAGCTATCGTCTTACTTCTGCCAACGATATAGGACTTGCCACCATCGGGCTTTGGTTAAAGCTTCATGGGCCGCGGCTCACACAGCATTATACCGAGACCATCGAAAGATAGATCTGCTTTCGGTGGCCTTGATTATACGCTGTAGCGGCTGTACAGGAAACTCGATTGAGCTGAAGAAACTTCGGCGCATTTTTTACTTGTTATACCCTGTTCTCCCTTGGGGTGGTATTCTATCAGGGGGTGACAGTTTCAATTTTACTCTTTTGGTAAGGAGATACGGTATGGGAGTCCTGGTCTCCTTATGGGATCTCATTTAAGAAGTCCTGTAGGATATGGCATTTGCTGTGGTAACAGATCAGTGAATTAATTACCTTGCGGTATTCCGTGTGTATATGTTTCCGATGTCTTAACCAGGTCATTCTTAGGGAAAAACATTTCAAGAGGAAAATTCATTATGATTGATGTATTTTTTTCGATAATATGGATGCGTTTCCAAATATATTTATGCTTGATTTTTTACTCCATTCTATAAGTAATGATGATATGACATGTTGGAATGGAATATAGAGTTTAGGACAAAGGCCAAGCACTGGGACCTATGAGGTCACTCAGCGCTGGAAAGGGAATTGAGAGAAGGTAGGTCTGAAAGACGTAACAGGAGGAAGACCTCAAAGCAGTTGCACCATGAAACAATTGTTAGGAGAGGGTGGATAGCAAGATGGAAGAAAGATAAATGAATGGAGGTACAGTAAAAGGAATGAAAGGGGTTGCAGCGGCTAGGGGAATATGGAATATAAATTTAGAAAGGGTTATATTGCCAGTCAAATGAATATTTATCCATGAAATTGCCAGCTGTCATAATCAGACACACGATAACAACAGCAGAGAATGCAAGTGACAAATGGTATATTTTTCTTATGAATTGATCCTAAGCGAAGGTGTGACTTGAAGTGAAAAGGTGGAAGTACTACTGTTGTCATTCATAAATATTAACCGGTCGTATATTATCTTATGACAGGCGGAAAACGCTTACCTGAATGAAAGGAATTTAGGTTACTAGAACTTCCCAAGCTGACGGTATATGTAACATGCGAGAGAAGGAATTTTATATGTTTTTGTGTGTGTATATATATATATATATATATATATATATATATATATATATATATATATATATATATATATATATATATATATATATATATATATATATATATATATATATATATATATATATATAGTATATATATTATTATATATATATATATATATATATATATATATATATATATATGCATATAGTATATATATATATAATATATATATATATCAAACTATATGGTATCTAATGGGGTATTTATTAGGAAAAGTTATATATTGTATATATATATTGATAATATGGATTGTTTGTCCAAGAAAGCTTGTAATTTTTCATTAGTAGAATTACTAATTAGATACCGTTCAAACTGGATGGTATCTAATGGAGTATTTATTCAGGAATAGTTAGATTGTACGGATACTTGATAATGTGGACTATTTGTCCAAGAAAGCTGGTAATTTTTCTAAATAAATGCTCCATTAGATATAATAACCCATTCAGATGTACTCTCAGAGTGCGTGTAAAAAAATATAAGCTGTCAAGTGCTTCAAATAAACATTGGGAGAGTGAACTTGTCTTGGTGGATGAATGATAAACACAAAGGTAAACATAAACATTACCTCTAAGTAACTTGGTATCCTTGATAATGATAAATGATGTTCCGCAATTCTTTGGTTAACAGATGACTTTCCTCAGTCAGTTGAAGGGAAAGGTTAATGGGAAGGTTCTACTCTTCTGTTTCTTGGTAATGGGTGGAGTGTGTTGATTCGTATGGGCGCGTGAATGCTTCTGTATAGGAGGTATGTACAGTGTACGCCCTCATGGATGAGCTTATTGACATTCGCCTGTGTTGGTTATGCGTGGGATTTTACCGACGTGTGTGTGTGTATATATATATGTGTGTGTGTGTGTTTATGTAATATGCACAAATATATGTATAAATATGTATATATATATATATATATATATATATATATATATATATATATATATATATATATATATATTAAATTATATATATGTCTGTATATGCATATACAGTATAGTATATGTGTAGTATATATATATATATATATATATATATATATATATATATATATATATATATATATATATTCACATATATATATATATATATATATATATATATATATATATATATATATATATATATATATATATATATATATCTGTACGCAATAACTGCCACAAAAACACAATCGCGCCCTCATTGATGGCCGACAAATGAAATAAAAGTAGGCACTTAACTGCAGCGGAGGCTTTCCTTTCCCCATTTGGCTCAAGAACTCAAAGAAGGCGTTACAGAAT
>NC_089786.1:4267500-4305000 GCF_040412425.1 Macrobrachium rosenbergii | reverse complement strand
TTATTATTATTATTATTATTGTTATTATTATTATTATTTGAAAAAGGGAGCATCTTAAAGAAAACTGGATGAATATATATAAAAACATTCATAAACTGAAGACAAAAAAATCAGCAAAAGTGGGATATATATATATGTATATATACACACACACTTAAGCACTTATGTATGTATATATATACTATATATATGTATATATGTGTGTGTATGTATACACACATTTAAACAGCTATTGAAAAACATATGAAACGGCACTTTGATGAAAGCAGAATAGCCGTAAAGCACAGATAAGTTCAGGGCGACTTAGAAACTCGCTTTATAAGGCAAAACTTTCATCTAATCAAGTACCCACTACTTCTCCCTCCTTTCTCTCTGTGGGCCCACGGGGCAGCCTTTCCTAGCCTACCCTTGTGACTACCTGGCGAGGGGCCAGAAATGTTTCGGATACCTCCAAGTGACCAGGTGAGGTATACGGGTAACTTTGTAAATTCTCCCCCCCCCCTTCCCTTTTTTTTTTAGCATTTTTTCTTATTTCCCGTTTATCTGTATTTCCCTTTACTTCCTCTGACTTCTTCCCAGTGAACACCATATTCTGTAGGAGCTTAAATTCCTAGACAATGGCCCCTGTGGGCAAGTTCCATATGAATAGGTTTTATCTTCTGAATAATAATAATGATAATAATAATAATAATAATAATAATAATAATAATAATAATAATAATAATAATAATAATAATTTTGGTTTAGTTTTTTTTTTATTTTGGCCTTCGATAGGTGTCCCAACACCAGAGGTCAGCGGAGTGTTTTTTTTTTTTTTTAATGTGACATGAACTCTAAATCAGATTTTTTATAGCATTTGGCTGAATTTTGACATTATTTATTATTATTATTATTATTATTATTATTATTATTATTATTATTTAAATTTGTTGTTATTATTATTATTATTATTATTATTATTATTATTATTATTATTTTTTTTTTATTATTAGCGTACCAATGCTATCAACACTGATGGTACTGTAAGAGATGGTCGATTGGTGAGAAACGCTTCGCTGGGCGACGGCAAGTCTGAACGTTGTTAAATACAGAAAAAAATAGAAATGTGGAGATACATTGATTTTAATGTGTTATTATTATTTATTATTATTATTATTATTATTATTATTATTATTATTATTTTTTTTTTTTTTTTTTTTTTTTTTTTTTTGCGTATTGATGCTGTGACCTAACCTCCCAGCTTGTTGAAGTTGGTACAGCGTTCGGCTCACGTTTGCTAGGTTTGTAAGCCTTGGTTTATTGGTAAAAATACACTTACCGCTGTTGACCTTTGCTAGGTATACTGCTAATAGTGAGAGAGAATGAAACTACATTCAAATTTGACAGAAACATCGAAAGATCAAGCAAGAACCTAATAAGGAGAATCTGTCTCTATAATGCCCTAATCTAGTTTGATAGAAAGGGGTTTCTTAATACCTGAACTCCTTAGGGGGTTAGTGCCGTCAGTGCTGCTCACGCGGTGCACTGTTACCATTGCTGAAGGTTCTTTGCAGCGCCCCTTCGGCCCCAAGCTTCAACCCCTTTCATTCCTCTTACTGTACCTCCGGTCTTATTCACTTTCTTCCATCTTACTTTCCTCTATCCTCTCCTAACAGTTGTTTCAAAGTGCAACTGCGAGGTTTTCCTCCTGTTACACCTTTAAACCTTTTATTCTCAACTTCTCTTCTAGCGCTGAGTGAACCTCATAGGTCCCAACGCTTGGTCTTTGGCCTAAATATGATATTCCAGTTCCTTAATACCGTAATTGAAATTTAAAGCATATGATTTCCACATAATAAATAAGATGACAGGTAGTTTAAAAGTCAGGATTATTTCTGTAAACAAACAAATAAAAATGTGCCGAAGTTTCTTCAGCGCAATCGGGTTTTCTGTACAGTCGCTACAGCGTATAATCAAGGCCACCGAAAATAGATCTATCTTTCAGTGGTCTCGGTATAGTACTGTATGAGCCTCGGCCCAGGAAAATTTAACCACGGCCCGGTGGTGGCATATCCTATATCGTTGCAAGAAGCATGGTTATGGATAACTTTAACCTTAAATAAAATGAAAACTACTGAGGAGGCTAGAGGACTGCAATTTGGTGTGTTTGATGATTGGACGGTGGATGATCAACATACCAGTTTGCAGCCCTCTAGTCCCAGTAGTTTTTAAGATCTGAGGGCGGACAGAAAATGTGCGGACGGACAAACAAAACAAGCTCAATAGTTTTCTTTTACAGAAAACTAAAAGGGATACTATATCATAAAAAAAACAAAGCTCCTATTACCTAGAATTAAAAGCATATAACTAACTTGAGAATTCAGAGATATGATTCCCAGATCAGTGAGGTCAAAGCTGGTTATAAAAGTCGTATTTAATTCAGTAAATAAAGGCGATTTTATATATAAAAAACGTAAACTCACGTTACCAAGCATTAAGTGCGTGGCGTTTAACTAATTAAACCCCCGAGCAAAACGCGGGAGTCAGTTTTATCTCGGAATTAAATAAATGTGTTGAATTTCAGTCCGAAACTATAAGCGTTATATCTCTGGGGAGAAAAATGTGTAAGGGTTAAGTGCTCTTTTATTGGACTGCGGTAATGAAAGGGAAATGTGATCGTCTTATCTCGAAAATAATGCTTAGCATTAATTTTGGCTGTTGCAACTCGAGGGCAATTAACTGTGCTTTATTTGTCTCGCTTGCCGTATGAGTAAAATGCGTTGTTTAACTTTGACGAGAAATTATACTGTAGTCTAGAATGCAATGTTGTGCGTTGTTTAGATTGGCAACTGAGGAAGTAGAATTACAAATCAACCCTTATCTCGCTGTGAATCATGTGTGCGTTATTTCACACTGCGTCCCTAAATGTAAATTGCAATTAATATATTTTATTTCGAAAGCAGTCTAGTTTGCGTTATTTGAAGCCGGAAGTGTAATTACGAAAGTAATAGTGACCATTGTCACCCTGAAAATAAAATGCAAAAATTGCATGTGTATATATATATATATATATATATATGTGTGTGTGTGTGTGTGTGTGTGTGTGTGTGTGTATGTAAACATGTATATTATGCATATATTAGGATGAAGTAGTATGGCAACAGTAACGTAAACGCATATAAATATACAGTATATATATATATATATATATATATATATATATATATATATATATATATATATATATATACATGCATATGTACCTGTATATATATACATACTTATATACATATCCATTTATTAGGATGAAGTGGTATGGCAACGGTAACGTAAACACAAAGAATGTGGATGAAAATAAAGATAGAGATTAAAGAAAAGTATAAAAGAATATAGAGAGACATAAATATCAATAAATTACAGGAAAACGATTTTAGGGAAAAATAAATTTATATTGAAACATCCCAAGAATTTACATCAAAAAAGGGGAGTTAGATAGGAACCAAAAATTTGAACGAAATGAAACGTAAATAGTCACAAGCTATCAAGTAAGATAATTAATAGACAGTACGAGTCAAATAAAAGTAATAGATAAAGAAGCTTGAATACCAAGACAAGAAAAAATAATAAAAGCAAAAATAAAAACTAATTGAACGTAAAGAAAAAATAAGAAAGTTAAAAGACTATCAATAATCGTGAACCTAAGAGACAAGATACGTATACGTACCTTGGATTAAAGTATTTGTTAAGTGCATTTAAAAAGCCACGGGGAGGCGGGGGTGCTCTTCCCCCCCCCATCTTACCCTTAGTGGGGGTGGAGGGGGTACGAGTACACTGATCCATCGAGCGAGAAGCGGCTATTATAGAATTGCCTTGTGGTAACCAGAATCAAATGCTTGCGATAAGTAGTACATGTGCGATGACATGACCAGTTTAACGGTTCCGGATTTCGTAGAATTGTTTTAGTTTGGTGGTTAGTATTTTGCTCTTCGTATGTATGCGTTCACGCATTCGTGCATACTTGGGTATACATATGAGGTCATACACGTGTACGCTTATATATATATATATATATATATATATATATATATATATATATATATATATATATATATATATATATACATACATACATATATATATATATATATATATACACACACACTCACATATATGCATGCATGATGTATGTGTATGAATGTATATGTGTGACTACACATGTGTATGTATGCCTGAACATCCCTCTTTTTCCCTTTTTAGCATATCATACTTACCTGGGCCTCAAAAACGATGATAACGCACACATACAGAAAAACAAATGATTGATTTTATTTAAATGTTAATTCGGCGTTCGAAGTTAGTAAATAAAATTCCACCTACTGATACAGGATCTCTCTCTCTCTCTCTCTCTCTCTCTCTCTCTCTCTCTCTTCCGGTTTCCTGAGCAATTTGATCGATCTAGAGAATGTCAGTAATTTTGGCTTCAATCTCTTACGAGAGAAAGGATTGCGAAAGGTCTCTTGCCCTTAGTAGCCCTCTCTCTCTCTCTCTCTCTCTCTCTCTCTCTCTCTCTCTCTCTCTCTCTCTCTCTCTCTCAGGAAGACTGGTTTTGCTAACTTCTACTTAATACATTTCCGGCAATGCCTGACCCACCTTGTCCTCTCGTCAATGAACAATGACAGTGCAATGATGTTTAACATAACAAAAGGTATGGGCGATTTGTTCCACCTTTGCTTCAAAATGCCTAGCTTTATTGTTTTTCTTTCTCTCTCTCTCTCTCTCTCTCTCTCTCTCTCTCTCTCTCTCTCTCTCTCTCTAGCCGTGGCAAAAGTATGGGCGATTTGTTGCAAAATGCCAAGCTTTATTTTTTTTTTTTAACTTTTTTTTTTTTTTTTTTTTTTGATTTGTACCACCTTTTGCTTGTCTGTAGCGCAAAATGCCTAGCGTAATTTTTTTTTTTTCTTCTCTCTCTCTCTCTCTCTCTCTCTCTCTCTCTCTCTCACAGAATTATAATAATTTTAAGACCCGAATTTTCTAATTTTCAGAACCAGTACAAGAATCTATGCATATCATTGTAGGAGGCTCTTGTGTGTTTTATTGTTATAACAACTTTCGCTACTACCAGGTTTTGTAGTCCGGACGAGAATTAGAAAGAGCTTTCAATTTATTAAATATTAAATAATTTTTTTATTTTGTCAAAACTATATTCCATAATCTAATCAAAATAGTTTTACGAAAAATTTTCTGTTTAAAAAGTTTAATATATTAATGTTTTTTTTAAATTTATTTTGTCAAAATATATTTAAATAGGTTTTTATTTATTTTGTCAAAAATATTTTAATCGTTTTTTTATTTCTTTTGTCAAAAAATATTTTAATCGTTTTTATTTATTTTGTCAAAAAATATTTTAATCGTTTTTTATTTATTTTGTAAAAATATTTTAATTGTTTTTTTATTTTGTAAAAAAAATCGAATATTTTTTAAAATTTATTTTGTCAAAAAATAATTTTAATCGTTTTTTAAATTTATTTTGTCAAAACGATATTCCAAAATTTAATTGAATTTAATGTATTTCTTAAACTCGAGTAAAGATTTTCAATTAAATTGAATATCATGACTTTAATGTTTATATTTACAAGCTAAAATCTAATAACCAGTTTGTAATGGACATCATGTATTAATTTTGCTCACCATTCCCTATTGCCTTATCTTAATTAACCCCTATCAATTTGTGTAAGTATTCACTGATTGATTTGCATCTTTTATCACTTCAGGTCACGACGCGAGGGAAGAAGTGGGAACGCAGGACAATGAGACTACTGAGTAAGTACGAAAGAAATAAACAATAAGAATGATAAAAGCAGGAATGAGGATGGATGTCAGACGTCAACAAACAGTTCTCTGAATTTTTCTTCTTTGTGTAAACAGATAGTTCTCTGAATCTTTCTTCTTTGTGTAAACGTTTCCAAGTCAACTGTAGACTCGTTTTGCCCGCCTCGGCTCCTTCGCGGAAATGTGAATTTTTATAACAGTTTTCCTGCTGACCATGAGGCGGAAATTCATTAGAATTGTTATGGGATTTTCGACTCTTTGATATCATCTGAGTTGTTATGGGGATTTATTCCAGCCTTGGTTTTCTTTTTGAGAAAACAAGGATTTGCAAGTTACTTTGCAGAGATATGCTCTAGGTAGACAGTGTATATATATATATATATATATATATATATATATATATATATATATATATATATATATATATATATACATATATATATATATACAAGAAGGCACTAAAGCAGATCTTGGTACATGGTTTTCCTTTATTCATCAAGGTCTACGTTTTGAGATCCTTGTCTCATCCTCAAGGCTAAAAATACAAAGTAAATATATACATATATGTATATAATTTTTAATATATATTGATATATGATATATATATATATATATATATATATATATATATATATATATATATATATATATATATATATATATATATATACACACATATACACACACACACGTTTGTGTTTTTGTGTCTGTCCGTACAGCAAGAAGCAGTTTTCCTGAAAAGACAAAAAGCGTTTATGAGAGAAGAAAATGTACTTGTCGTTTTCAGCTTTTGAAAGCAACGTTTAAAACGAAACCCATTTTCGGGAAAGTGCTTTGACAGTTTCCAAACCACTCATTAAACCCGCACTGAAGTCTCACGACCTCATATTGGTCACATGTGAACATAACTTGACTTTTACTTCTGTCCCTTGACTCTCCGACCCTTTCTCGCATACACACACACACACACACACACATATATATACAGTATATACATAAATATTTGCATTGGTCTCTTCTGACTATCTGACAAACTAACGGCATCAAGGTGCACTTTTTTTTTTTTTATTTTGCTGCTCTGATCGCTTCATTTTTTTCTCTGCACTGATCTCATATTTTTACAGCACTCTGACACACTATTTTTCTTATTTTTTCACTGCATCGATCTGAACTTTTTTTTTTTTACAGCACTTTGACTTTCTATGTTTTTCTTATTTTTTCACTGCGATGATTTTTTTTTTTTTTTACAGCACTTTGATCTTTCCATTTTTCTCACAGCACCGATTTTTATTTTCCATAACTGCACTCTGATCTTTTTATTCTTGACAGCACTTTGATATTTTATTATTTTTTTTTTTTTTTGCCTGCTCGTGGCTGTTTTCATGCACGCCCAAAGCCCACACCTCTCGTTCTTCATTGGAGGGGTGGGTAGAGCTCTCGGCTATCACGCTGTTGGCCCAGCGTTCGACTCTCCGACCGGCCAGTGAAGAATTAGAGGAATTTATTTCTGGTGATAGAAAGTCATTTCTCGTCATAATGTGGTTCGGATTCCACGATAAGCTGTAGGTCCCGTTTCTATTAACCAATTGGTTCTTAGCCACGTAAAATAAGCCTAGTCCTTCGGGCCAGCCCTAGGAGAGCTGTTATTCAGCTCAGTGGTCTGGTTAAACTAAGGCATACTTATTCCTTTTACCGTACCTCCTCCGTTCATATTCTCTTTCTTCCATCTTACTTTCCTCACCCCTCTCCTAACAATTGTTTCAACATTATTTTCAGCGCTGAATGATGTCCTCATAAGTCCCAGCGCTTGGCGTTTGGCCTAAGTTTTGTATTCCAGCTCTTAAATGTGGGTAATTTTTACAAAGGTATTCAACACGTGACGAGTCTTACATGCATGAAGAGGAGAACGCTTGCAATTATTTTTATTTATTTCTATTTTCAATTATCTCTACGTAACGATAAATCGAAAGAGGGTCGACGGGAGAACACCCCTGGCCCCTCCCCACCCCCCTAAAAAAAAAAAAAGGAACCAGGAAGGCGGGTTTGAATCAAACGACCGACAAACAACCCATTAGCCCATATCTAGCCCAGAACCGAAATATAGAGCAGTTATGTATCTTTTAATTATACGTATAAAGTATATGTAATTATTGATAATATATTCGAACAAATATGATTATATATATATATTTTTAGATATTTTTATATGAAATTCTTTTTAAACTCATTTATTTATTTTTAGCTTTATATTTACATTTATATTACGGCATCAGTAATCGAGAATGTTATGTATTTTTAGATATTTTTATATGAAATCTTTTTTAACTTATTTATTTATTTTTAGTTTTAGATTTAAATTTATTATACGGCTCGTCAATAACCTAGATGTTGTGACGCCAGTTTTAATAGACGCAATCAATCAATCAACCCAAAAAAAAAGAGAATTTGGGGAAAGACGTGTAAAAATAGGAGTTCATTCACTCGCATGTAGGAAGACGCACGGCCTAGAACCTTATAGGGCCACAAATAGACTAAACAAACTTTAAGGAAGAATCTCCCCAGGCGCTGCCAAAAATATGGCCGCATGCAGACGTCAACAAGAAGCTCTCCCAGACATGCGCAGAGGCGCGCAAGCACGCGCGTGTGCATTCTTGAAAGCCGCAAAAAAAAAAAAAGTGGGGCTGAAAGCAAAAAGTTTTGGGATGAATAAATTGGGAAGGTGCATAAATTTGGAATAAATTTCTTTAATAGTGTAGTTAACGAAAATACTTCATTTTCTTCTAGCTTATATTTGAAAATGTATATAATTATTTATATAATTATTATTTATATAATTATTTATATAATTATTATTTATATAATTATTTATATAATTATATAGAAATTATATAATTTATGTAAATATATAATTATTTATATAATTATTATAATTATTATTTATTTAATTATTTATATAATTATTATTTATATAATTTATATAATTATTTTAATTAATTTTGTATACAGTAGGTGTCGTATTTCAGTTGCTTTTCGAGAACTCATATTATTTTCAGACATGAAATTCATTTTTTAAAAACTATTTTATTAACTAAATTTATTCCAAATATATGTATTTTCCCAATTAGTTCTTTCAGAATAAATTGGAGGAGTGCATAAATTTGGAATAAATTTTATAAATAAAATAGTAAAAAAAAATTTAATTTCATTTCTGAAATTAATGTAACAGTTCTCGAAAAGCGATTGAAATACAACACTTATACAAAATTAGTTTAATTATATAAATTATATAAATAATAATTATATATTTATATAATTTATATAATTATTATCTTTAATAAAATAGTTTGAAAAAAATGAATTTTGTATCTGAAGTTAATGTATCAGTTTTCGAAGAGCGATTGAAATACAACACCTACACAAAATTAGTTTGAATAATTATGTAAATAATAATTACATAAATAATTATATAAATTATATAATTATTATCTTTAATAAAATAGTTTAAAAAAATGAATTTCCTGTCTGAAATTAATGTAACAGTTCTCGAAAAACGATTGAAACATACTTATAAACATTTTCAAACGTAAGTTATAAGAAAATGAAAAAGTATTTGTAGTAAGTCGAGCGAAACGATAGATACAGGTGTCTTATTAGATCAGTGGTTCTCAACCTGGGGGGCGCGCCCCCTTTGAGGGCGTTAGCAATATCCGGGGGTGGGGCGCAAGCCCTAGGGAAAAATGAAAAGTTCTCTAATTATATTCATTATTCTCTTAATATTCAACCACGCATTCAAGATGTAGTAGCTAGGAAGCAGTGTCAAGTATCTCACTAAATCATTCCCAAAAGAATAAAAACACCCCTTCTCTTTCTCTTTTTATTAATTTTCCTTTAAATCTGGGAGGGAATTTTACTCTTAGATGGAAGGGGTGGGGGCGGCGTGGAGGGAAGGACCAACTCTTAGAGGGGGCGTGGTAATTAAAAGGTTAAGAACAACTGCATTAGATATAAAATTGTAGTACATGTATTACGAAAATAGTCTTTTTATAAGAATTTCGTTTCGCAAGTAATCGAAGTAATGTGAGGAATTTGTTCTTAAATCAATCCTTAAATGAACCTCTATCATCTGTCTTACAAAAACAAATATTTCAAATCGTTTTCATTAAACGAAGAGTCGAATAAATGTGGGATTTGTGCTATCAAATAAGTAAATCCCCGCAGGGGGGAGCGGGGTAGTACCGTAAGTGCACCTCATGTGGTGCATTGTAGGCATTACTTAAGGTTCTTTGCGGTGTGCCTTCGGCCCCTAGTTGCAACCCCTTTCGTTCTTTTTACAGTACTTCCTGTCTTATTCTCTTTCTCCCATCATACTTTCCACCCTCTCCTAACAATTGATTCATAGCGCAACTGCGAGGTTTACCTCCTGTTACACCTTTCAAACCTTTTACTGTCATTTTCCATTTCAGAGCTGAATGACCTCATAGGTCCCAGTGCTTGGCCTTTGGCCCAAATTCTATATTCAGTTCAATTCAGTCAAATAAACAAATAAATAAACGAATATAAGTAAAGAAGGCAGAGGTGATAAATTTATAACGCATCCATCAAACAAACAGTCGAAATAAAAGATGAACTCAGCTCTCAACGCCAGTAATTTCAGAGGACGAAACTGTGGTTCTAGGGGTTAACAGACCCTCCCTCTTTCCCTCCCTCCCTCTCCATTTCTGGGATGGGTGATGGAGGGGGAGGGGGAGGGGGGAGGAAAGAGGGCAAGGAATGACTCAAGCGTCTGCTATTTCAGAATCCTTTCGACTCAGACACTAAAAATGCTTGCTGGGGTTAGTGGTCCGAGTTGGGGGATCACGATGAAGTACCTGGGAGAATTTTTCGAAGTATTTGACTTCAAGTTGTCTTGATATGGATATTTGTCTTCAAATTGTCTTGATATGGATATTTGTCTTCAAATGGTCTTGATATGGGTATTTGTCTTCAAATTGTCTTGATATGGATATTTGTCTTGAAATGGTCTTGATATGGATATTTGTCTTCAAATTGTCTTGATATGGATATTTGTCTTCAGATTGTCTTGATATGGATATTTGTCTTCAAATTGTCTTGATATGGATATTTGTCTTCAAATTGTCTTGATATGGATATTTGTCTTCAAATTGTCTTGATATGGATATTTGTCTTCAAATTGTCTTGATATGGATATTTGTCTTCAAATTGTCTTGATATGGATATTTGACATAAAACTGCCTTGCAATGGTTAGCTGACATCAAGCTGTCGGCTTGCAATGGATATTGGACGTAGAATTGTCTTACTGTGGATATTTAACATTAAATTATCTTTCAGTGGATATTTGACATCAAATTGTCTTGAAATGGATATTTGACTGCAATTTATCTTGAAATGGGTATTTGATATTACATTGTCTTGCGATGGATATTTGACATCAAATGGTCTCAGTTTGAATGGAGGTTGAGGATTTTTTACATCAGATTGTATTGACATGGAACATATGGACATATAACATCAAACTGTCTTTAAATGGAAGTTGTAGATATTTGTCATCAAAATGTCTTGAAATGGAGCTTTTAGATATTTGGCGTCCAATTGTCTTGAGATGGAACTTATGGATAGTTTTCATCAAATTTTCTTGAGATGGAACTTATGGATATATGACATCAAATTGTCTTTAAATGGAATTTATGGATATTTGGCATCAAATTGTCTTTAAATGGAGCTTTTGGATATTTTTGGCATCAAATTGTCTTGACATATACTCATGGATATTTGACATCAAATTGTCTTGAAATGGAACTTATGGATATTTGACATCAGATAGCCGGATAATGGAAATTATGGATGTTTGACATCAAATTGTCATGAAATTGAACTCACGGATATTTGACATGACACTGTCATGAAAGGGAATAGTGGACATTTGATATCAAATTGTTTTGAAAATAAACTTGTCGATGTTTGACATCAGAATTTTTTAAAGGGACATGTGGATGTTCGGCATAAAAATGTTTTGAAAGGAAAGTTGCGGAAATTTGACAGCAGATTTATTAAAGGGAACTTATGAATATTTGACATCAAATTTTTGGAAAGACATCTCTGAATGTATGACGCGAGATTGTCTTGAAAGAACATATGGTTATATCTTGAAAGGGATTTGTGAAGGTTTGACATCAGATTGTCTTAAAAGGGGAACTTGTGGATGTTTGACATCAAATTGTTATGGAAGGGAAGTAGTGGATGCTTGGTGTTGAATTGTCCTGAAAAGTGATTTATTCCTGTTTCAGAACAAATTCATTTTGATTGATTAACTAAGGAAGATTGGAGTAGATGATAGTGATTATTATTATTATATTATTATTATTATTATTATTATTATTATTATTATTATTATTATTATTATTATTATTATTATTATATTATTATTATTATTATTATATACTTTCCTAACATTTAGTAATATCTTGAACCCTAAAGTGAGAAATAATTTTGTTATCTAGCTTAAATGAAACTTTAAAAACTTTTGTTTCAAATTTTAAAGACTGATGTAGACTCGAAAGCCTTCTTCATAGATTTTATTATATCAGGACTAAAATCATCGCGGATTTTGTACTTCATTTCTACTAGAAATATTATCATTAACAGTAGATGTAGAAATATCAGCGGCAGCGGTAGTTATATAGTGCTAGTATCAGCTTAATACTTGAATCTTCATTCTTCACATTAATACTGTTATTCGTCTCGACTGACAAATGAACAACAAACTGAAAAGCCCAACGCCTCTACAGAAATTCAGCCTGACAATTAATTAAATCATCTGGATAAACAGGTTAAAGTGTGCAATACTTATTCAGAGAGAGAGAGAGAGAGGTGTCACATAGGTAATTACTTAGGTATTTTATGACTGATTAACTTCCATCAGATACTTAACGAGAGAGTGAGCGGAAAACTTATCGAAAGGGAAAAATTTTAGGTATTTTGGTAGTTGTACCCCGAGTCTCTCCCCTCCCTAGTTTTAGGGCAGGGTCACGAATAACGTCCCAAAGGAGAGAGAGAGAGGGGGAGAGAGGGAAACGTTAACTCTATGCAAAATACTTGGCAGAGTTGACTTAGAGTCTTAAAAGGAAGCAAATATTTCCGAGAGGCAACAGCGACTACTACAGGGGGACAGATGGCCGAGTGGTTAGGATTAAGTCATAGATTTCGGTGCTTAAACGACGCTTTCCCCCTCCCCCCTCTCTCTCTCTCTCTCTCTCTCTCTCTCTGTATTCTGTAGTAGTCTGTGACGGAGCAAGTTCGGTAGCCTATTCATTTGCGTCGATGGACGTTTTTGTCATGTCAGTTTATTGTATTAATCTCTCTCCCCCCTCCTCCCCCTCCTCCTCCTCCTCCTCCTCCTCCTCCTCCTCCTCCTCCTCCTCCTCCTTCAAGTTCCGTATGTTCTTTGACACCTTCTCTTCCCCATCCCTTAGCTCTTACGGACCGTAGTTGCAAAACACATATGTTAGTTCAGTGCTTAGCAACGGCCCCCACCCCTGCCCCCCGCTTTTTTATATCCACCTCCCGTATTGGGACCTATTATAATGCAGAAAGATGCCAGAGAGAGAGAGAGAGAGAGAGAGAGAGAGAGAGAGAGAGAGAGAGAGAGAGAGAGACCTTCGTCTCACTCCCTTGTTGAAGTGACCTATGATGTAACAAACACAAAAGCGAGAAAAAGGTTGAAATTCAGGTGTTCAGACTGCCTTCTCTCTCTCTCTCTCTCTCTCTCTCTCTCTCTCTCTCTCTCTCTCTCTCTCTCTCTCCCTGGTGAGACTAACGTTGCAATGCAGACGAGAGAGAAAGAGAGAGAGAGAGAGAGAGAGTGTGTGAGTGCGAGAAAAAGAGAGTAATGCTTGTCTGGGATTAAGGCGTTTCATGTTTTTGCTTAACGGCGTCGTTCCTGTGTTTGTTGTGTGGGTATCTGTGTCGTTAACGCGTGTCTAATCGGTAGGGCAATTATCATCCCAGATGCGTCCTTTGTTAATGGCTCCCATTGATCTCCGAATGACCGCGGGCACTTGGGGCATTATCGCGAAAGCAACTGCCCCCCATTTTTCTTTAGAGAAGTGTAACTCAAAGGGAACTCCGGGGGAATATGTTTTTTTTAAGTCCGTGCTCTGAGAATTATAGGAGTGCAGTAATAGCTTCCTTGATTGTTCGCATTCAGAAGGAATTCTCTTAATTTCACTAATGCTGAAGTTTTGTTTTCTGAAGGATTCAGGATTTTCTCATGTGACGAAAAATGTTAAGTGTGACGAAAAATGTCGAGTGTGGTGGAAATTTTCCAGCATGACGAAAATTCCCCCCAGAGTCGTTTTTGTGTGATTAAAGAATTGAGACTCCTTGGGGGGTAGGGCCCCTCGGCCCCTAGCTGCAACCCCTTTCGTTCCTTTTACTGTGCCTCTCTTCATATTCTCTTTTTTCCATCTGACTTTCCTTTACCCTCTCCTAACAATTGATTCATAGTGCAACTGCTTTGAGGTTTTCCTCCTGTTACACCTTTCAAACCATATTCTGTCAGTTTCCGTTTCATTGCTGAATGACCTCGTCGGTCGCAGTGCTTGGCCTTTGGCCTAAATTCTATATTCAAAGAATTGACGGTGATGAAAATTGTCCTGTTATTTAAAGAAAAGGAAGAAATTTTTAATTTTCAGCAGTGAAAATTCTCCAGTGCAATAGAAATGCTTTCACTGATGATTGTTCGCTTTCAAAAGGAATTCATCTTTTCCCATGTGATGAAAAATGTCGAGTTGGTGAAAATTTTCCTTAGTTGAAAAATCTATCCTCTGCGATTAAAGAATTTGGGATAGTGAAAATTTTACTGCTGTTTAAAGAAAATCTTACCGATGAAAATTTCCCGGTATGATAAAAAATATTCTATGATGAAATATTGTCCTATAAAATTGAAAAGTGATATGAAGAATTCCTTATATAATTTAAGATCCTTTTATTCGCGTAATCACATATGATAAGAGACCAAATGTTTCTCCTTTCTTGCTGTTGATTGATTGCCAGCACGGGCTCTTGCTTGAAGGGCCGGTATCTCCTAATTTACTCCTGTTACTCTGAACCATCATTTTCCACAAGAGACTTGAACAATCATTTTCACGTATGGATAATTATATAATTTGATAATTGATACAAATAACATTATAACCATCCATGCTTGGTAAAGCACTTAATTTATGCAGGTTTGAGATGACATTAAAGCTTTATACAAGAAGAGTTAGAATATGAACTGTATTAAAGTTTTATTCAAGAAGAGTAAGTCTATGAACTATCATTAGCAACAAGGCCCTTGAAGTAATGTAACTTAACTACTTTTGTCAAGTAATATAATCATCAGATTTTTTTTTTTTTGTAATGGTAAGTTGCTTTTTATGTGTTGTGTTGCTTTGGTTACATTTTCCAGTTCGTTCACTGGAACTTCAAAAGTTCAAGCGAAGAAAAATGCATTATTACCCTAATACTATTCTTCGTGCATTTTGATTCATTTTTATCTATTGAACAATTTATTACTTCATTTATTTCTTTGTTAATAAGTGAGATCTCTTCTTTCTCTATTTCCCTTTACCTCCTCTTACTTCTTCTTAATGATCACCTTATCCTTTGGAGGCTTGAATTTCGAGTCAGTGGCCCCTTTGGTGGGCTTGTTTCGTATGAATAGGTTTCATCTTATGAATAATAATAAGTTTCATCTTATGAATAATAATAATATTTCCTTAATTGCTAGGCAGTTTGATTTTTTTCTCCTTATACTTGAGTAATACCTTTAGATTCTCGCATTTCATATACGCTCTCGATCTCTCTGTATTGCTTGCTGTTCAACCACTCTAACCCCTTCTTTCCACTGTCTTATGCACTGAGTGACCGAAAGTGCCTCAAGTCTTGGCTTGACAGCCTAAATTTCTTAAGAGCCTCCTTTCATGTTCATGTTAAGTGTTACAGTTATCTGGCAGACATTATCATTTGTCTTTATTATTATTATTATTATTATTATTATTATTATTATTATTATTATTATTATTATTATTATTTTATTTATTTATTTATTTTGTCTATCACAGTCATCCTATTCGACCGGGTGGTTTTATAGTGTGGGGTTCCGGGTTGCACCCTGGCTCCTTAGGAGTCCATCACTTTTCTCACTATGTGCGCTGTTTCTAGTAGCACACTCTTCTGCATGAGTCCTGGAGCTACTTTGACATCTAGTTTTTCCAGATTCCTTTTTAATATTATTATTATTATTATTATTATTATTATTATTATTATTATTATTATTATTATTATTATTATTATTATTTTATGATGCGCAGACATTAAGAATAAAATGTTCATTCATGAAAAATAAGAAAGAGAGTCAGGAGAAGAGAGAAGTAGTAAAGTTATAAATGGAAACTACTAATGAAGAAATATTGACAAAAATAACAAACAAACAAATGCGTAAATAAACGGCAGTTTAGGCATAAGACCGAAAAGAAAGAAATAAAAAAAAAAAAGAGTTGAACTTGAGAGAGGAATAACATCATTTATAAAAGATAACCCTAAGAATTAATGTCTCATATTGCAAAATTTTCACCTTATAAACAGGCATGATTGAAAGCCGTGTCCTTTCAGCCCGAGGTTTGTTTACGGTGAATATCCACTTCTAGGTTGTATTATTATATAAATATTTTGCCGTATGAAGGTTATTGAATACTCGGGACACTTGACAGTGCCCAGGAATTCTGTTCGTGAAGACAATTTGTTTACCGGTTTATTATCTCGTACGTGCGCACTTGCTATATAAAAATTCCTGATAATATCCTTTTGTGTGTATTTCAAACAATTTGATATTTTTCTCAGCTCATAACTAACGCCTTTGTGTCTTCCTTTGTATGTTATGGAGATCATATGTTCCTATTTTTGACGGGGATATTTGAACCGCTCGTTTACCGAAAGTATTAAGTAAAGTGGGTTTGTAATTCTTTAAATCAATTAGAAAAATGGGGCTGTCTCTATACCTGGCACCGCTGGGTTTTGCTTTGATTGTGTCCTTGTTCTTCTATATTATAAATCTATTTGCACTAAGACACACGAATAAAATATCCCACTGCGTGACGTATTTCCCTGAATCGCTTTTTTTTTTACACCTCACGGTGACGCTGGTCCTTCCTAGTCTAGCCAGCATGGCCTAATTCATGAGCGACTTCGTTAACTTCCTGTCGTCTTCAAGTGACGTCGGTTACGAAAATGCAACTTGAAAGCGAGGTCTTTCCCCTGATGTCATTGTGACTTCAACTGTTCAAGTCCTTGTGTGATCAAACAGAGAACTTCAGATGACCTTTCTTAACAAGCAAGAGCGCTGTCAACTTCGAAGGCTGAGGCTCAACAAGACATCAGCACAGCTTGAAGTGACGTCAGGTGGCCAGGTCATTGCCTTGTCAGGATCAGCCAAGTGAGGTCATTGCTAATTGGGTAAACAAGAACATGACATCGAGGACAATGTTTGGGGGACGTCAGGGGGAGATGTCACTCTACAAAGGCTAGGCCACATGAACAAGACATCAAAACCGCTTCGGTGAGCTAGGGACGTCAGATGGTCAGGTGTTTGTTCTGCCAGCCAAGCGAGAGAGAGAGAGAGAGAGAGAGAGAGAGAGAGAGAGAGAGAGAGAGAGAGAGAGAGATGTCATTTCGAATGCTAAACAAGAAAAAGAGACATCAACCACTACATCAGTAATGGAGGGACGTCAGATTGTCAGGTGTTTGTCCTTTCAGCCAAGCAAGAGAGAGAGAGAGAGAGAGAGAGAGAGAGAGAGAGAGAGAGAGAGAGAGAGAGAGACGTCACTTCGAATGCTAAACAAGAAAAATAGACATCAACCACTACATCAGTAATAGAGGGGCGTCAGATGGTCAGCCAGAGAGAGAGAGAGAGAGAGAGAGAGAGAGAGAGAGAGAGAGAGAGAGAGATGTCACTTCGAACCCTAACAAGAACAAGGCATCGACCACAACACTGCGATTCGTCACGTCAGGAGAGACGTCACTTCGGACATCAACCGCCACTTCAGTGATCGAGGGACATCATTAGACAATCCCACCTCTTCGTCTTATCAGTCGGAGTCTGAATGCGGTCGGAAAATAGGCCCCATAAAATCCTCATGAAGTGTCATGATCGTCACTGCTTCAAGTCGAGGTGTCAGATATTTCTCCTCCCTCTCCCCCTCTTCCCCCCCACTTCTCCACCCCTCCATCATTTCGCCCCTTCCTTATGGTTATTTTGGCATGCGATGAAATCCCCTTTTGGCAAGCCGAAGAGGGCTGGGATTACACGCTCACCCCAAAAATACCTGTCGCGTTTCTTATATGCGAGAGGCTTCGGTTGCACTCCCTCTCGCGGGAAGGGAATCGGCTTTCCCAGGGGGAGGAGGAGGAGGAGGAGGAGGAGGAGGAGGAGCTGGAGAAGGAGGAGGAGAGGAAATTGAATTTGTTCGTTCCACTCGTGGGGATTAATTTCATTTATTTATTTGTTTGCTTATATTTTGATTAATTTGTTTACTTATTTATTTATCTGTTTATTTATTTATCTGTCTATCTATCTATCTATATATATATATATATATATATATATATATATATATATATATATATATTTATCTATTTATTTATGTTTTTATCTATGTATTTATTTGCTTCTGATTCAAGTTTCTGTTCTTGATGATCGTAGGGCCAAGTTAGGCTCAAAGCCTACCTTATCACTTACTCGCCAAAACTTCATTTCAAAGAACTTAATAATTTTAAAAATTTTCTAGCTGTCATTTACGGAAAACACACTCAATTGTATATATTATTTTTACATTGAGTTATTTCCCATAATGGAGGATGGCTCCAGATAACCATTTCAGCGATCGCAGCCACATTCATACTCAACTTTCACCAGTTAGCCGTTTCCTCTAGCAGGAGGTGGCTTTACAAAACGCTGCAGCTATTTGTGGCTTTCAAGTGCCGTGTCGAAGATAATTCCCTTATGGAGAGGGTTGTAATAGAAGACACACGCATACACATACACACACACACATACATAGTTACATACATACATACATACATACATACATATATATATTTGTATATAAATATATACATACATTTTATATATATATATATATATATATATATATATATATATATATATATATATATATATATATATATATATATATACATATATATGACCTATCCCATAATAGATGGTGACTCAGAAGATATAAACTCTGCAATTTTCAATAAGCTTTTTAGGATGAGGTTGCTAGCCCCATGCCTTTCTCCACACTGGTCGCGACCATAATAGTAGGTCAACACGGGCAAAATTAACTTAACTCCTCTCTCTCTCTCTCTCTCTCTCTCTCTCTCTCTCTCTCTCTCTCACACACACACACACACACATTATTTTTGTCCCTTTAATCGTTTCAACTGCTTTTCCTGATTTCAGCCAGGAAGGTAGAGTCCTCTAAAATTACTCTCCTGTATTTGTCTGTTTATCTGATTCTCTACATATTCTCTGTCAATCAGCACACTTATTCTTCCTGGTTTCAATAAGAGAACTTGAGTGATTGTTAAGGAATTCTTTGACTCTCTGTTTACAATATATTTTTGACCACTTCAAACGTTCTCGCAGATTGTAATCGTGAGTCTCGAGTCCTCTTCTGAAGAAGCAACCTCCCACCTTCAGTGAAGGCAGAACTCTCTCTCTCTCTCTCTCTCTCTCTCTCTCTCTCTCTCTCTCTCTCTCTCTCTCTCTCTCTCTCTCTCTCGGGTTTTCAGCCCAAGATTCGAAAATAAACACCACTTATGGGAGATCACTTTTCGGGGAAACCTTTATGCACTCTCCTGCCTTTTAAAAATAGACGCGGGGTTGTTCTCAAAGCGTTTGTACTGTACTTACGTACGTACATCATGGTTTTGCTGAGTATACGTACACATATACATACATACGTACATACATACATGCAGTTTTTATAAAGCATTCTCGTTATTATTCATACGTCATGAGCACTTAATAATTATGATCAGTAAGGAGGTACACTGATTGCGTTTTGAAGCGCTTGCTTTCGTAAATAAGTGCATATTCTTTTGCGTACGCGCGCAGTATGAACACGCGCAGCATTTTGGTGAAGAATCTGACATGCGCACTTACCTAAATAAGCTTTCAATAAGAGATTATACTTATAAATGCATATGCTCACATATACCAGCGATTACAAGAGATTGTTCCTTTTTTTAGATGTTTTTATTTTTTTATTACAAGTACGTTGTTTTTATCATAATCATCAGATACAAGTATGAAGTAGTCACTCATTCCCCCATGCTAAAAAGAGAGAGAGAGAGAGAGAGAGAGAGAGAGAGAGAGAGAGAGAGAGAGAGAGTGTGTCGACTGTCATCAAAACAAAAAACAGGATGTCTCACTTTCGAAATTTGAAACTTAAGAAAGTAATACTTGACGTCACTTTCGAAATTTGAAACTTGAGAAATTAAACTTACCGACTGCCGTTACGTCCTATCTCCTGTTGGTTACGATGCAAAATTTGTCATTCAAGTGATCATCAGTCTCGTGTCACAGTGACGCGTAGCCGAATTCTGCGAGGACGCTTTGAAGGCTTCTGAACGCGGCCCAGAGTATTGCCATTCTTTGCCGAGAAGAGATAAGGCACTACAGTCTTTGATCTTTACTTAACAGCCCGAGGGGCGTATCTCCCCTTGGGGAGGGTCACCCACCGGGGGCTATTATGGCTTTTTGGACTGGCCTGTTAGACAGGCGTATCTAATATGATCTAGCCTAGAGATAAGACTTACTGAAATGAAATTCCTAAACTTGAGATGAATGAGATTACATATTTCTTTTTTGCATCGTAATTCTAAGCCCGAGGAATTGCTTAGTCATGTTTAATCTATTCAGTTTTAGTCTACGTTTGTTATTAATTCCGTACAGACCTGATAAGACTTGTTCAGACGAAAGTCCTCTCCTTATTGAATATGCCAGGATTGCTATATGTAGGAATTTTCTATAAGTATATTTTAGGATATTTTTTGTTGGCGACCGGCATGGTAAGGATTATTCGTATGGACTTTCAGATTTTGGTTACTGGGACTTTATCGGTTTTTTATGCTACCTGCAAACATGAATAAGATTTATTTTCTTCGTGAGTATTCGTGTGTATATATATATATATATATATATATATATATATATATATATATATATATATATATATATATATATATATATATATATATATATATATATATATATAGAGTATATATATACACATATATGTATATAATAGATAGATAGATAAGGTAAAAGATGTGCTTACTTTACTGTACAGTAAAACTATATATACTGTATTTATTATATATATATATATGTTTGTGTGTGTGTGTGTGCTATATATATATATATATATATATATATATATATATATATATATATATATATATATATATATATATATATATATATATATATATATATATATATATATATATATATATATATATATATATATATATATATATATATATATATACATACATACATGCATTAGATTGAACCGGACCTGTATAACATAATAATAATAGTAATAATAATAATAGTAATAATAATAATAATAATAATAATAATAATAATAATAATAATAATAATAATAATAATATTCGATAACTCTTGCAATTTTTGAAGAGTCTGGGTCCACTTGAAGACTTCGGTGTAGGACGTCGCACAAAAGGAATTTGAAAAATCCTTCTGAACAGAATTATCGCCGGGCGGTTGGACGGGAGAGCAAAGAGCGGTGCCCACCTAAGTATGTTGTTTACCGCAGGCGGTAATTAAAAGAGTTGTTTGTTTGTGCTGTGTACTCGGGGTTGCAGAAGTTTGTACCCAAATTCGTCCTAAGTGCAGTGCGTTCTTTGGTTTTAGTTTTCTGTAAAAGAAAATTATTGTGCCGGCTTTGTATGTCCACCCACCCTCAGATCCTAAAAACTACTGAAGCTAGAGGGCTGCAAATTTGTATGGTGATCATCCACTCTCCAATCATCAAACATACCAAATTGCAGCCCTCTAGCCCCAGTAGTTTTTATTTTTTAAAGGTTAAAGTTAGCCATAATCGTGCGTCTTGCAATGCTACAGGACAGGCCATCACCAGGCCGTGGCTGAAAGCTTCATGGGCCGCTTGCTCATATAGAATTATGACTTGAAAACCTGGTAATTACAGTGCCTTGAAATTTTAGGTTCTGAACACCTGGGTAATTGCAGTGCCTTGAAATTCTAGGTTCTGAAAACCTGGGTAATTACAGTGCCTTGAAATTCTAGGTTCTGAAACCCTGGGTAATTACAGTGCCTTGAAATTCTTGGCTCTGAACACCTGGGTCATTGCAGTGCCTTGAAATTCTAGGTTCTGAACACCTGGGTAATTACAGTGCCTTGAAATTCTAGGTTCTGAAAACCTGGGTAATTACAGTGCCTTGAAATTCTAGGTTCTGAAACCCTGGGTCATTACAGTTTCTTGAAATTCTAGGTTCTAGAAACCTGGGTAATTTGAGTGCCTTGATATTCTAGGTTCTGAAAACCTGGGTAACTTCAGTGCCTTGAAATTCTAGGTTCTAAAAACCTGGGTCATTACAGTTTCTTGAAATTCTAGGTTCTGGAAACCTGGGTAATTTGAATGCCTTGAAATTCTAGGTTCTGAAACCCTGGGTCATTACAGTACCTTGAAATTCTAGGCTCTGAACACCTGGGTAATTGCAATGCCTTGAAATTCTTGGTTCTGAAAACCTGGGTCATTACGGTGCCTTGAAATTCTAGGTTCTGAAAACCTGGGTAATTACTGTGCCTTGAAATTCTAGGTTCTGAAACCCTGGGTAATTACAGTGCCTTGAAATTCTAGGCTCTGAAACCCTGGGTCATTACAGTGCCTTGAAATTCTAGGTTCTGAAACCTTGGGTCATTACAGTGCCTTGAAATTGGAGGTTCTGAAACCCTGGGTCATTACAGTGCCTTGAAATTCTAGGTTCTGAAACCCTGGGTAATTACAGTGCCTTGAAATTTTAGGTTCTGAAACCATGGGTCATTACAGTGCCTTGAAATTCTAGGTTCTGAAACCCTGGGTAATTGCACTTTTTTGAAATTCTAGGCTCTGAAACCCTGGGTCATTACAGTGCCTTGAATTCTGGCTCCTGAGAACCTGGCTAATTACGTCTTGAAATTCTAGCTTCTGAAAACCTTGGTATGGTAATTAGTGGCTTGAAATTGTACGTTCTGAAAACTGAGATGTTTTGTCGGAAGTTAAATCCGAAATATTCGGAGTAGTTGAGCCATACCACTTATAACCACTATACTACTTTTGCCATTACTCTATTATTATTATTATTATTATTATTATTATTATTATTATTATTATTATTATTATTATTATTATTATTATTCAGAAGATGAACACTATTCATATGGAACAAGCCCACAGGGGCCACTGACTTGGAATTCTAGCTTCCAGAGAATATGGCGTTCATTAGGAAGAAGTAAGAGGAAGTGGAGGGAAATACAGAAATATGAGATCTCACATATTTAAAAAAAAAAAATTAATTAATAAACAAATAAAAATATATTTAAATGCAAGGAGAAAGACATTAGGGTAGTAATGCATTGCATCTTCACTTGAATTTCTGAAGTTGAACCCACCACGATAATTGCTCAGTATCTGTTGGTCTGTCAAAGCAAATAAAAGCGTGATGTGTATTTTCTTAAGTGAATCGCTCAGATAATTTTATCTCTGTATAAAACGCAATGTGTTTTCAGATGTTTTACTTTTTGCGTTCTTAAAAATTGTCTAAGGGTGATGTATTTTCAGGATTTTTCCTCTTGCTTTAGATTGTGGTTTACTATTGTTTGTTTTAAATAGTGGTCTTATATTCTGTGTTTTCAGCAGTGGTCTTCTTTCTGTTTTAAATAGTGGTCTCATATACTATGTTTTCAATAGTGGTCTTCTATTCTGTTTTAAATAGTGGTCTCATATTCTATGTTTTCAAGAGTGGTCTTGTATTCTGTGTTTTCAATAGTGGTCTTCTATTCTATATTTTCAATAGTGGTCTTCTATTCTGTGTTTTCAATAGTGGTCCTTTATTCTGGTTTTAAATAGTGGTCTTCTATTCTATGTTTTTAATGATGGTCTTCTATTCTGTTTTAAATAGTGGTCTTCTATTTTACGTTTTCAATAGTGGTCGTCTATTCTTTGCTTTCAGTAGTGGTCTTCTATTCTGTTTTCAATGGTGATCTTCTATTCTATGTTTTAAATCGTGGTCTTCTATTCTACTTTTCAATAGTGGTCCTCTATTCTGTGTTTTCAGTAGCGGTCTTCTGTTCTACAGTATGTTTTAAATAGTGGTCTTCTATTCTATGTTTTAAATTGTGGTCTTCTGTTCCATGTTTTCAATTGTGGTCTTCTATTCTACGTTCTTTATTTTGACCAAGTATCTCCCCTCTTTGCAGATCGCATTGTGATGACGTAATCGACCAGGAGAGACCCGTCCACCATGTCCCATCGAACCAACAGACCTCACTCATGGTGCCCCCGGGGGGAATCCCCCCTGCGGCTGCCAGACGGGGGCTCCGCGTCCTCGCCTGTGGCATCTCCAGGAATCCAGGGGCTCCCCCCGGCCATAGCGTCCCCGAGGTCGACCCCGACGCCCTTCAAACTCCGTCGGCTGAGCTTCGGCGGGGAGAGATCTGGCTCGCCCCTGGCGACTCCCGCCGGAGGCGTGGCGCTGCCCCACCTGCAGCTCATGCAGCAGCAGCAGCAGCAAGAACAGCAGCAAGCGCTGCATCACGCTGTCACGATGGCGGCTCAGAACCAGCAGTTTCAGCAGTACCATGCCGAGGAACAGGTGCTGCACGACATCTGCGAGGAGACAGCATCCATGCAGCAGGTGACGGTGCAGCAGAACTCGACGATGGCGATGACGCAGCAGCATTCTGTGCAGCAGTCCGGTGTCTTCTATCCAATGCCGCAGCATCCCGCACCGGCAGGACCGGTACAGCAAGTGAAAAATATGGTGAGTTGAATTCGAACTTATTTCTTTCGCCTATTGTTTGTTTTTGCTTTCTTCTTTACTTATTTTATCTTTTATTCTCCTCTCTATTTTCTGTCTGTTCCTATATGGGCATTTTATTTTGTGGGTGGTTTCTCTCCAAGTTATGATAATAATAATAATAATAATAATAATAATAATAATAATAATAATAATAATAATAATAATAATAATAATAATAATAATAATGGGGAAGAAATCCACAGTGGTGTAAGTGTAAATATATATTAAAAATATGTGCAAAATTTTTTTAATATTTTTTTTTATATACTGTATATTTACACTTACACCATTGTGGATTTTTTCACCGCTCTAATGACCCATGCAATTTGAGATTTTTATGAATAATAATAATAATAATAATAATAATAATAATAATAATAATAATAATAATAATAATAATAATAATAATAATAATAATGGATGTTTCTCATCCCTCTCCCGAGTACCGAGTTTACATTATATTCCATTTGACGATTTCTGTTTTTAATTTCTTGTTTTTTTTAAATTTTTATTTTAAATAATTTTATTAATTTACTTTCTCCATAAACGTTTTCCTCAACCTTCAACTTTCTGTGACAGTCAAATTAATTTTTTTTTGAAAGTCAGATTATTTTTTTGCGTCTTTTTATAAATTAATTCATTTTGAAAAGAAACCTGTATTTGCAATTTTTGTAGAGGTATCCTTTAGCTACACACATCACACTAATCATAATTCAGTTATCAAGTGCTCCGGAATAAAAATGCAAGATGCCATCATGTTTATTTATAATTATTTTTTATAGGTCAAGTAACTTTTTCCAGCTAGAAGTATAATTAACTGTAGAAAATTATCAAATAGTATCTTGCGTGATGTTAATTCTCCTCAGTTTCATTTGATTCTTCTTTTCTTTGCATATGGCCTTTCTGTTCTGTGGAACAGACTCAATAGAAAAATAGATTTTTAATGACTGAGATGGTCATGCATTTAAAGCCTTCATAGGTGAAGAAGCCATATTGTCCTCATGTTCCCCTTGGGTTACAGGAGCTGCAACGCCCTCTCCGGCAGTCCCCAATACTTATGAGGGAGTCTCCCGTGGTAAGACCATTGCCCCAGGATGTGTCCCCTGTGGAGTCCCCCCTACCATAACTCACGCCCAGGGTCAGATACCCAAATACCCACAAAGTGACTTACGCCCCATCTCCCAAACCCTTTGCTAGTTGACATACCCACGAAATGAATTATGCTCCGTTAATGCTGAAACCCATTCCTTGTTGTTGTCAGTTGATTGTAATCCTTCTTTCTTCTATGTCATGTGAGATTCCCAGTGGGGGGCGCCTGTGTCCTCAATGCTAGGTGACGTACTCATGAAAAGGCTTATGCCCCATCAATGCCTGTGTCCTTAATGCTAGGTGACTTACTCATGAAAAGGCTTAAGCCCCATCAATGCCTGTGTCCTTAATGCTAGGTGACGTACTCATGAAAAGGCTTAAGCCCCATCAATGCCTGTGTCCTTAATGCAAGGTGACGTACTCATGAAAAGGCTTATGCCCCATCAATGCCTGTGTCCTTTGAAAAGGCTTAAGCCCCATTAATGCCTGTGTCCTTAATGCAAGGTGACGTACTCATGAAAAGGCTTAAGCCTCATCAATGCCTGTGTCCTTAATGCTAGGTGACGCACTCATGAAAAGGCTTATTCCCCATTAATGCTAAGAATCGTTTCTCTCCTTCGATTGAAGCAAAGCATTCCATATTTACTAGTTTTATTGTTTTCCTCTCCCCCTACTTCTTTTCATGTTCCCAGTTTAACAAAAGATTGGATTAATGCATTCCATTTTCCTCGATGCTACTGTAACTTTCTCTTATTTAACATGAGAGTCAGTGACTTTATTCCATCGCCCTCGACGAGGAGATAAATTGTTCTATCTTCCACAATATTGATTTTCCTTTCTTTTTCCCCATTTCCCAATTTCCCCTGAGGGGAAATGAATATACTTGATCCTCCACAGTGCTGTTTTTTTTTTTTTTTTTGCTTTCATCGAGAGATTGTAGGATGGTATGTTCCGTTACCCTCATTGTGGCTTTACTTTCTTCCCCTTATGCTGTTCAACAATCTCCTTCAGTTTCCTACCAACAACTTTTCCTAATACCTGCTGGTTTTTTTCTGCCTGATTTGCCTTCGGTTTAAAGGAATGTTTTTTTTTTTTTTCCTTTCCTCACGGTGGCATGTCTTGATTCTGGCTTGACAGCAACGTTTGCTGTACATTTAACAAGTGATTCCAATTTGACAGCTAAGTACGTTTAACAAGTGATTCCAATTTGACAGCAAAGTACGTTTAACAAGTGATTCCAATTTGACAGCAAAGTACGTTTAACAACTGATTCCAATTTGACAGCAAAGTACGTTTAACAACTGATTGCGTACGTTTTAACTGATTCCAATTTGAACTGTTTAACAACTGATTCCAGTTTGACAGCAAAGTACGTTTAACAACTGATTCCAGTTTGACAGCAAAGTACGTTTAACAACTGATTCCAGTTTGACAGCAAAGTACGTTTAACAACTGATTCCAGTTTGACAGCAAAGTACGTTTAACAACTGAGTTTACGTTTAACAACTGATTCCAACGTTTTGACTGACAAAGTACGTTTAACAACTGATTCCAGTTTGATTAGCAGCAAAGTACGTTTAACAACTGATTCCAGTTTGATAGCATAGTACGTTTAACAACTGATTCCAGTTTGAGAGCAAAGTACGTTTAACAAGTGATTCCAATTTGACAGCAAAGTACGTTTAACAACTGATTCCAATTTGACAGCAAAGTACGTTTAACAAGTGATTCCAATTTGACAGCAAAGCACGTTTAACAACTGATTCCAATTTGACAGCAAAGTACGTTTAACAACTGATTCCAATTTAACAGCAAATAATTTTTTTTATTTCATAGGAATGCTGTTTCAATGACTAATTCCCTTCTGTGCTTTTTTAATTTGTATTTACTTAATCTCTACGATTTGGAATTCACGTGGAATGGTTATTTTCACTAATTTTTAAACTGCAATCAATTTTTTTCATCGTTTAGCGTGTTATTAAGACCCATGTGTTTTTTCTGATTATTTTGTATTTGTCAAATGATTTTATATCAGTTCTTTTATGCCAGAAGTTTTATTAGCTTCACAACTATTCTTTCTTTGTGTCTGTTTCATATTATACTGATTCTGGTATTTATTATTTTTAGTTTTAGTGTAATGAAAAGTTTGATGTTTATCCTCACATTATTATAACTTTTCTCGTTGTGGGCTTTGCATTCTGTCTTTGCCCTCAACAGGCAAATTTTTTTTTTTTTTTTGTCAGCATCTATCGATGTTATTCTATCGTATTACGTGTTTGTCACATTATTGGTACGATACAGCGAAGTTTTTTGTCTCATAGAAATGGAATTTCCCATCCAAACCTCAACTAATTCTTGTACAGATTTCCTCTTTTATTTTTTAAAGATTCCCTCTTTTTTTTTTTAGTTGAACATACATTAAGAATCAGACTAATCAGTTTTTATGCCGGAAAAATAAAAGATTTGTACATTGCAGTTTTTTATAATGCAATTCATCCACAACTGTTCTTAAGTTTTGTTGAATGAATTGCTTATTCAGGAGACTAACTTTAATTTAAATATTTTTTTCTTTTCCCTAAAATATATACAAACGATAAAATTCACGACCTGTTTCTGCGAAATTGCGGGAAATAGTTACTCATTGAGGCGAATTACATCCGAGAAAAATATTTGAAATAAAAAAAAATGACACTATTGTTTTACTCCGCCATCGAGAGAAAAAATATTTACTCACTGCGGTTCTTCCATCCGAAGAAAAATATTTAAAATAAAAAAAAATGACACTATTGTTTTACTTCACAAACGAAAAAAAATAGTTACTCATTGTAGTTCTACCATCCGGAGAAAAAAAAAATAATGCACTTGTTTTACTCCACAAACAAGAGAAAAAAATTTGTACTCGTTGTAGTTCTTCCATGCGAAGAAAAATATTTGAAATAAAAACAAAATTACACTGTTGTTTTACCCCGCAAACGAGAGAAAAATCTCGTTTACCGAATTTTAATGTGCTTGTCTTCTGAAGCTTTGAGGAGAGAACTGTTGTTGCTGTTTGTTGTTGGTGTTGTAAACACGAATGTTAAACAGAGAATCGGATCGAATATATCGACCACCTAGATTATCGGCCACCTAAAATGTCAGCCACCGTCAGCCAATGTCAGCCACCTGGTTAGATCGAAGTCAGTCCTTCCCTGATCTGTACATATTTATTTGTCGTCAGATTAAAAGGCCAATTCTCTTTTGTTTATGTTTTGAGGATTTTATTTTTATTTTATTGTTCAATTTTTCAATCCTTTCGTCTTCTCTGTGTTTTTTTATTTTAATTTGTGTGGGTACTGTCTTTGTTCTTATTTGCTCTTTATTGCATATTGTCTTTGTTCATCTTACTTGTTCTTTGTTATTTTATTCTACCTTGGGAGTTATGCCACTGAACTCTACTAACCATTTTTATTTTACAGCATGGCCGGTTACTGGAGTATGTTGCTTTAATTCTTTTATTTTATTCTTGCAATTGTTCATGCTTTTAATACTTTCAGGGTTTATATCTTTGTTCCTCATTGTCTTACACATATTTATTACAATGATTTTTTGGCCGCAATTAGGCTTTTGATGTTCCTCATTATCTCAAACAAACTTATTATAATTATTTTTTTTGGCTGCAATCAGGCATTTGGTGTTCCTCATTGTCTTACAGATATTTATTATAAGGCTTTTTTTGGCTGCAATCATAAATACCATTTATTAATATTTGTTTTAGCATTTATTAACGAAATGACGACCCCAAGTTGCTGCCAAGGTCGAAGCAGATAAGACGACGCGTTTATGCTAGCGCTTTCCTGGCGTTTTCCTAGCGTTTTTCCTAGCGTTTTCCTGGCGTTTTCTTGACGCTTTCTTTAAATTTTGTTTTCTTCCTCCAATAATTTAACTTTGATTTTTCTGATCGCTTTTAATACATGATATTATTCGCTCTTCCCGTAAGGATTTGAACTTCGATATCGCTAATTGTTTTTAATATATATTTTTATCTTCACTCCAGATTTGAACTTTGCCTTCTCTAATTGCTTTTACTACATTTTTTCTTTTCTCCCCAGATTTGAACTTTGATTCTTGCTGCCGTTGCTTCTAATAAATTATCTTTTGCCTCTTCCTGCTGGGTTTGAAATTTGAACACCTGTATAAAGAATAGTCCCCATTCAAAAATCCTCTACCCATTACACTCACATGACAGTCATTCCAATACATTGCAGTTTAGGTGTTGAGGTAACTGTATCCACTGTAACCATGAATTAAATTAGTGTCGCTTGTGAAATACCACTCATTTTGGATGGTCATAACAAGAAGATATCTTTCTTGTGAGGTTAGAGTTCATGTATTTGTTTTTTCTGTTTGCTTTCTTCCACATCCATGTAATGTATAAATATATGTTACTTATACATACGTACGAACAAACACCCATACATACATACGTACATACATACATACATATATACTTACATACAAACATTCATATATGTGTATACACACACACACACACACACACACACACACACACACATATATATATATATATATATATATATATATATATATATATATATATATATATATATATATATATATATATATTTACTCCAAATACAGATTTTGTAAACGGTTAAATCTCCCATTGCTGAACCTGCATACTCCATGCAATCACGCAGTTCTAATCCTCCGCCTCCTCCCCATCCCCCCATACCATAACCCTCCCATCCCTCCCTCACGAAATCCCCCTCGAGGCGAGATTACATTTTCACGAACAGGCTGAATTAAAACGTCTAATGATGCTTCTTTAACCTATCCATTCCAGGAGCCACGGTCCCCACCCTCCTCCCGCCCCGCCTCCGCCATACTAAGGGAACAGGTGAGTCTGCACACTGATTGACCTTTATGATTTTCTGAGGTGACTAAACCGTCATGGGTCTCCAGCATGACTTGAGCGGGGTGACTCGACCTCTTATGTGTTTATATGACTGATCTTGACAACTTGGATCTTCATGGACTAATGGACTGATTTGACCTTTTGACCTTCGAGGATGAATTGACCTTCGTGACCTCCCCAGTGACCATTAAGGCATGATTTGACCTTTGCCACTTTCAAGTATGAATTGATCACGGCTTTCTTAACTACCATCGGGATCCAATTTGACCTTCGTGTCTCCCAGTAGACTGTTATGACTCTCCCAACGGCAGTTAGGGAACGACTTGACCTTTGTGACGTTCAAGGATGACTTGACCTTCATGGCATTTGTAACGAAGATGGGAAAGAAGTGGGTATTGAACTTCATGACCTTCTAGGAAGACTGATTTGACCTGCACGAATCTTTCGAGGATGATTGCCCCCGGGGCGACTGACCTTCATTGCTTGCCCTGTGGTCGTCACTCTTACATGATAGTTTTTCTGTTTTAGCATACTTTTATCATAATGCCAAAGCAATACCTTTTCAAGGCATTGGTTAGGGAAATGCCTGATATACTATTTATGTTCCGTAGATTTAAGTGACTGGGCAGCAGATCACAAATATAACATTATACAGTATTTGCTGAAAGTTATTGACATATCACAGTTCCAAATTCGATACTAAAATCTATTCTGTATGTAACTGGATCTGAACTTGATATGTTTATTAACTTCTGCATTAAGTTAAGCGTTTCAGCAAATATCTTATACTGTTATTTTAGTGATTACAATTCCCATGACATCTTAAAAGGACTGGCATAGTCCGTAGAGTACCGGTAGATGCATCCAAAGACAGGACTTCCTTAGTTACAATGTAGTCTTTGCTATCTGGATAAGTGAGGTGCATCCACAATACAGTATAACATGTCATAAACATGTCACCAACTTATTGCATACATATCAAAAACAGGTTGGAAACAAGTCAGCGACCATAAGAGGGCACTGAATCGCTGGACAGAGTAGATTATCATAAGAAGCACCGGTTAAGACAACCAAAATGTCGTTGACTTGTTTCAAACATGTTTTGATAGGTATGCAACAAGTTACTGACAAGTTAGTGACATGTTTGTGACATGTTTTACTTCAGTTTGGACACACCCTAAGACACTTTTCCTCCAGGTTCAAGATATGACATCACCCAACACTTAAACACTTCCATTTTTGACATCAGATGTTTCTAACCTGTTTTTGATAAGTATGCAACAAGTCAGTGACGTGCTTATGACTTGTTTTACAGTAGTTTGGACGCACCCTAAAACACTTTCCCTCCAAGTTCAGGTTACGACATCGCCCAACACTTAAACACTTCTATTTTTGACATCAGATGTTTCCAACCTGTTTTTGATAAGTATGCAATAAGTTACCGACAAGTTAGTGACATGTTCTACATTAGTTTGTTAAACACTTGCATATTTGACATCAGAGGCTGACCACCTTACATTCCATTGACACTTAAGTATAAGACCTGTCTAGCTCGCAGTCACACAAAGTCTCCACCTGCAGGAGATATGGTCTCCGTACCCGACTTCGAGGCCGCCTTCGGGGCTGATGAAAGATCGAGTAGGTGGCTGTTGTTGGTGAAATGTCGTGTTTGCTTTTTTCCAAGTAGTAATTGGCATTATTAATCTCCTGCTGCTCGGCACTGTCGCCCTGTGAGAGTCCTCAGTGTGACTTTTTTCTTTTGAAAAAGTCGGCGTTGTGACTCGTGCAGTTCAGTAGCTTAACTTGTGAAAGTGTTCTTGATCAAGTTAGTAAATGATTAAGTTTGAATGTAATGTCCCACTGCTTAGCGGGGTGGTCTATTAAAACAATCGAAAATTAATCAATAAATAAGGTTAAAATGTTGACGTAACGCCTGCTGGCAAATGAGGTACATGTTTAAATCTTCGAAAAGATAAAGGGGATTCAGTATGAAATAATCCATATATAAATATTGATGAATAAATTTAGATTAAAGCTCATATAATCTCTATTATTATAACTCGCTAAATTCTCCATAAAACTCAACAGATGAATGAATCAAGTTAAAGTTTGAGTAGCACGTATTGTCTAGCGACGCCATTTGTCTAATCTATGAAATGAATAAATGAATGACTTTAAAAGTGATAAGAACCTTCCACTGGTTATATGTGGCACGCAAATAGAAAACGTAATTGAGGTATAAGTGAGTGAATAGAAAACGTCATTTCAGTTTTGATATTTAACTCTCACCTTCAGTACAGGTGACAAAATCTTTCTGGCAAAGCTTATGAAGTAAAAAAGAAAAAAAATATTAATTTCCTTATTTAGAACATTTTAAGACCGTTATCCAGCAGAAAATGAGGTGCAATTATAGACTGATAAAAACGGGGAGATAAAAGAATCAGCATTACAGTGAAAAAGAAAAATATACAAGATTTTCTACCGTTTGTTTATCGATTATTCATAAATAATGGCATACAACATTTTTTCCATCACCTGTATAACGCGCTGCTTTAGAAACAAGAGCCCGTGCATTAATAGGTTGGCTTGCTTTACCAACAACATCATTTACCCTAATACATTACAGACATAAGTATTGGTTATAGTTTTTAAATCTAAACAATAACAAGAAGACAAATATTAAACATAATAAAAATTTGAATACTGATGAAGAATTTTTCTACCGCGTTTGGTCAGATTTATGAAAGTCATGATACTGAAATTTTTCTTTGTAGTTTACACAATTTTCTTATGCAGTCATACCCACCTTTTGATGTAGTATATATATATATATATATATATATATATATATATATATATATATATATATATATATATATATATATATATATATATATATATATATATATATATATATATATATATATATATATATATTATATATACATACATGAAACATAAAAGATAAAAGAAATAAGCTAGTCTCTTTTGTACATCTGACCGAATTAGCGACTACAAACAATTATCCATTCCTTAAAAAATAACTATTTGAACAAAGAATAAAAATGCTTCAAGAAGATGCATGTATGCTTGCAGTAACGTACTATATGCATTTTAGCTTGTCCCCAAAAGCATGACACCTTTACATAACAGAGTGCATAATCACAAACTTGAATTTGATGTAGCATATAGGATGACACAATTGCAAGGCATAATTACACATAACATAAGTAATTCCGCTGTATTAATCATTTCTGGCTGATTTTTCAGTTGTACTTATTTATTCTTATATTTGTTTGTTTGTTATGTTATTATGTATTGTTTATGTTTGTTCTGATTTTGTTTTTACACTTGTGGGCGTTCTGTTTTGTGGGGGTAATAATAATAATAATAATAATAATAATAATAATAATAATAATAATAATAATAATAATAATAATAATAATAATAATAATAATAATAATAATAATTTAACGAAGGTATATCCAATGTTATTTACTGGTCATCACTTTAAAGAATATTGGAAATTAATAATAATAATAATAATAATAATAATAATAATAATAATAATAATAACAATTCAGGCAAAAATATAATATATTCTCCTGTTACCTCTCATGTACCAGTCGACAGTTTTAAGAGAATTTGAAGTTGATAATAATAATAATAATAATAATAATAATAATAATAATAATAATAATAATAATAATAATAATAATAATAACATAGAGAGTTACAACTGTACACTAAACCCCCACTTATCAGTCCATATTGTTAAGCGGAAACGAATTCAGAAATAAAAGCAATATTATGGTGTCACCCATCTCCCTTTGGCACAAATTTCACGTGCGTAGGCGCAACTTGGGCATTACTGGCACACCGCCTGGGCATGTAGGGCATTTGAGACGGTGTTTATATATACATATATATGTATATATATATGTATATACAGTGTATGTATTTTTATGTGTATATGTTTTTTGTTTGTGTACGAGAATATCTTTTATGTATACTAAGCATTTATATAGTAATGTGTATGTTTGTCTAGGTAGGTATAAATATACATATGTATATATATACATATATACATATATGAATTATCACTTACACACCCACGTACTTTTCATTCACAGATATTAAGCCACAACTCATGTCTATTGCGTTGGAAAAGAATGAATTTCAAGAAAACGATTGGACGTTTTTCCTCTCATTCTATCTTATTTTCGGAGGCCTTTGGGTCCCACGTTCCTTAAGAGATCATGACGAAATTTCAATTTTTGTATTTCTAGGACCCACGATCGCCCACGCCTGTGAAACCTTCACCACTCGTACAAGGAGAAAGGGTAAGCTACCTTGATTTTAATTTGTGAATATTTATAATCTAGCTTGCTAGATAAATATTTTAGTTTGTTTATTTTTGCTCATAATGTAAACAACTGTAAGTATATTATATATATTTAAGTATATATATTATTTTTATGTGTGATATATATATATATATATATATATATATATATATATATATATATATATATATATAATATATACTGTATATACTTCTATATGTATTACGTATATATGTATATATATATTTATATATACTTGTTATATATTATGTATATATATATATATAATATATAATATATGTGTGTATATATATATATATATATATATATATATATATATATATATATATATATATATATATATATATATATATACACTGCATATACTGTAATATACACGTAGATAGAGAGAGAGGAAATGTACATATTTATTAGCTTCTTAACTCTTATTGTCATCCTTTAAGATTGCACCTGCTAAAAATCTTAGAACGGCAGACTGACAATATTCTGACTAATTAAAGAAAGAACTAACCAAATAAGTTGATTCTCGGTGGAGCAAACAAAAGGCATTTTTACTCAAGTTAGGAATTAGTATTGTAAAGGAACATGTTTCACCCAGCTGTCCATCTCTACACCTATAAGTACTCTGGAAATCAGTCATACTTGGATTATCATAATCCTAGGACTGCTTCTTCCCACCTACCATCAGACTTGGGAAGTTTCTTCCTGCTTTGGTTTTCCTGACCTATAACCTTCCCCTCATCAAGAGGCAGGTCTGTTGCTATTTCCTGTTATTTCTTCACGCACTTTTCTACCGGAAGCCTTGAAATCCGAAAGAAATAAAGGAAGAATTTCACCTTCCCATAGACTTGAGATGGGTCTGGCCCTCCCAGAGGTCTAGGAATATAAAATATAAATAATGATTCAAAGATATTTTTGTTTATCTATGGACATGTTATCATTTATTCGTCTCCATGGAAACCGACACCTGTTGATTAGTACTATTTATTTAATGAATTTGTGAAGAACACTTTTGTTTTGTGATGAGATTCAATTTTTTTATATATATAATATATATATATATATATATATATATATATATATATATATATATATATATATATATATATATACATATGTTAACATTACATTATGTATGTATATTATATATATATATATATATATATATATATATATATATATATAAATATATATATTATATATATATATATATATATATATATATATATATATATATATATATATATATATATATAAATATACACACAAATTTGTGTGTGTATGTGTTTATACACACTCGTTTGATTCACAGTAATATACACATAAAAACTGTGTACTATTCATCCCATTCTCTATGCACTGTGACCAACTCAAGTAAAAATGAACATTTGATTCTCCACTCTGAGACGAATAGATGTAGTAATCTCATTAACTGACTGATAGTAGACCATTCCTAGCATCGCCCTGCATTTCTCTTTTCTTTTCTTTAGGATGTCAGTTCTCCAACGCCTACCAGACCATTCCCATTTAGGCCTAAAGAACGGGTAAGTAGGCCTAGCTTTACTTACATGAATAACTACTGTGATTCCTTTATTCCAAGAGGCCTTTATGAGTGTTATACGCCCATTTCTGTTTTTTGTGCTTTCTGTTAATTTTTTTTATGCATTCTTGCATTTTCAGTTTTTATATTTTATTTTACATTCTAAACTTTCCCTTTTTTCTCATTTTTTACTTTGTTTTTACTAATTTTTTTATTATATAATTTTTCTGACCTTTGGATAATGCCTGCTTGAGATTGACAGCGTATTTTGGGTTATATTTTTTTTATATTTTAACAGGAAAATGAAAAAAAAAACTCGTGGAGTACTGTAGTTTTTTTTTTTATTTCTACAATTGTTCATACTATTTTTTGAATGTTTTTTTTTTTTGTGAACAAGAATACCAGTTATATGTGCATGTACGCATTGGCGTTATCGCTCTTAATTTGATATCAAAATGTAACACACGTTGTCACACTTAATTTTATATCCACGTTCCAGCCCATAAGATTATATGGTCGTTATAACACGCACTGTCATATCCATGTTTATAACCTTTATTTTTACATCCATGCCATATCCCCTAATTGTGATGTACACGTTATAACG
>NC_089786.1:4260000-4265000 GCF_040412425.1 Macrobrachium rosenbergii | reverse complement strand
TGGCTAAGAAGTTTTTAAAGATCAGTTGAATGTTGCATGCAAGCAGTACTAAATGCAAGAATGCGCATGCGCAAAAGAAAATTGCTTGGCACTTCCGAATGGTTTGCATTGAATGCTTGGGAGACGAAGCTGTGCATGGTTGCAGTTTTGCAATCGAAACTGCATTGCAGTGAATGTTGCATGGTCTGCAGTGATGCTGTAAACTATTGTATATGCTTTTATCTGTTTATATATATAAATATGATGTATATATATTTATATAATGTATACAGTTTTAAAACTTAACGATATTTTTGTAAGCTTAAGTAGCCGTTTTTTGAAATACATGAATTTTCTATCAATTTATGCTAATCATTATATTCCGCTTCAGTGCTATGTAAAATATTGGCTGGTCTGTTGGTGTTGGTTGGTTTCAGCGGGGCTCATTGGTAGTGCAAAATGAATGATTTGAAATGAAATTAATAGATTTCTGTTAATGAATGATATCTGGGGCACTGTGTAGAACCACGTGAAACACTTGACTGAATTATTCAGTTTAATTTTGTTGTGGAAGATCTAAGAAATTTCATTGTATTTGAGATAAAACTCTACGGGATTCAGTCATATAATTTCACTATGTAAAATGTAAGGTGCCATTGTCAATCGATTTGGCTAGTTTTGCTTTTAAAGGCATTCCGTTTATTTTGATTGATTAAATCAGAGAAAAAAATATGTTCTCATCTCTCTCGCAAAGTCATAAATACTTTATAATACTTTTGTTACTTACAAGGATAAACAGTTTTGTCCCTGTCTTTCTCTCTTACATCTCTTAAACCGAAACACACAAACACACACACACACACACACACACACACACATATATATACATATATATATATATATATATATATATATATATATATATATATATATATATATATATATATATATATGTCATGTACACAGGAGATTGGCATAAGTCAGACGCATGAAAAAACAATAATTGTTAATTTTATTTACCAGATTCATGAAGTTGTCGATATCATTCATTTGTTTCTGTGTAGGTAAATATTTAATTATTTCTATTTATAGATAATTATCAACATTTTAATGTAATGAGCCATTCTGCTTTCCAACCATCCGCCTCTTTAACAGTCTATGTTCATTTGGAATTTTCATATTTTGCTATTTATCTTTTTATCATGCTTTGCTTTGTATGTATTAATCTTTTTCATCAGCCTCAACTACATCATTTTTATTGAAGAAATCGACATAAAATATATATATATTTTTCCTGATGAAATCATAAAATATTTTCATTTTTTCGTGAGGAAATCAGCTAGACATATATTAATTTTTTCTTAAAGAAATCAAGATAAAATAATTTTTTTCCCAATATTTGTTGTCTGGTTTTATGTCAACAGAACTTTTTCCTTTTATATTTTATTTCGAATTTTGTTAGTATTTTCAACTTTACTCCTCTTTCTCAGTTTATTCCTTATTTCCTTTCTTTTTTCTGTAATTTTTTTTTTTTACCTGATGTTTTTGAGCTTCTTATTTCCATTTTTATTCGGAATTCTTTTCCTTCTAGACCACTTTCGTTTCATTTTTTCTTATGCTCCTTTTTTAATGTCTTATGTGATTTCTGTTTTTTTTCTGATTTCATCATATTTTGTTAATTTCCATTACACCCTCTTTACTTCGTAACCTAGTCTGTCTGTCGATCTGTTATTTTCTGTCTATCAGGCTTATTTTACCATGTAAAGTTTGGAGGACGAGTTTTTATTTCCTTTTGATGACAGTTTATCAGTGAATTGCAACATTCTCTTCATGTTTTGATAGTTCCGGTCTCAGTGCCCAACGGGGGATTTTGATCTGATTTTTGTTAATCAGTAAGGTTTTTATCTTGCAAGATAAACTGTCATAATATATATATATATATATATATATATATTATATATATATATATATATATATATATATATATATAATATACAAATACATATACATATATACGTGTATGTATAGCCTATATATATATATATATATATATAATATATATATATATATATATATATATATATATATATATATATATATATATATATATATATATATATATATATATATATATATATATATATATATATATATATATATATATATATATATATATATATATATATATATATATATATATATATATATATATATATATATATATTACTTATACATATATATATATATATATATATATATATATATATATATATATATATATATATATATATATATATATTGTTACTTTTACTGTGTGTCCTCTTCTGCAATTCTGTGTAGCCACGATTTTTAATGCCAGCCTTCTTGTGCCGCCCTTTCTTTCAACTGTGCTTCCTCAACTCTTTAGAATTCGACAACGGCCCCAGCCCGTCCCACCTCTCTCTACCTCCCGAATCAGAGGGTGAGTTGGTGCAAACGAGAGACCTCTGTGTGTGTTTGTCTCTCTCTCTGTGTCTCTCTCTTTCCTGTTAAAACTCTGGGTGAGTTCTGTTGGACAATCTTGGTTGTGAGAATTCGAGGTTGGAGGGGCGGTTGGGAGTCTGGTTTTGGTCCATGGAATGCGCTGCCCCTTAGTTTTATGAAGAGAAATTCTTCAGTAATTCGCTCAGAATAATAGCATACTACCATATAAAGGCAGAAAGTAAATACTGATCTTACTGGGGGGCTTTTGTTGAACCAACTATATATTAACTTGACATATATTAAAAGAATTTTTGTTTTGGTAGAGTAACGAAATGTACTTGGTTCCCACTACCAGACATGAAAAGATTATATGATGTAAATACTTGTACAATAATTATGAGAAAGGTGAATTAACATAGATTTTTGTAAGGTCCTTCTGTCATTTACTGGCAAGAGCAATATAAGTTTTATCGTTGTATTGCAGCTAAATAATGACATCTTGTAGGATGAATGTTACTCCAGCCAACATTTATTTCAACCGTGATTGTTGAAAGTTCTACCAACAGGATGCACCTTTTCTTAATGTTTCACCCTGCTGATTGATCTATAACCAATTAGCTCTCTTGGAATTACTTCAGAATTTGAAGAATATAAGTTTGAATTTAGAAGTCCACTTCATGTTTTTCCAAAGAATTACACTGTGTAGTCTTGTTATCTAAAAGCCTTTAAATTGATATGAATTATTGTAAAATTCCTTCATTCGTTGAATTATCATCCCTCTCTGTGTATACAAGACATACAGTAAATGTTTTTGATAAATACAAAGTAATAAAATGTTCAATTTTAAGAGATCCATCATTTTGCTAAAGTTAGAACGTTGAATTAATTCTTCCAAGTCTTTTAAAACCGATTTACTTAAAGTAATTCACGTTCCCACTTTATCAGATTTCATAACAAAGACTATGTTTTACAATTAGTGATTTTTCTTATTATTGATAAGATATTAAGAGGAGAATAACAAGACACTCCCTTTCTTCCCTAACTGATGGTTCGTGTTGTATAAAGGCATGCCTTTTTCTGCGTGTTTTTCGTGACTTGGCAACGCCACTAACTTGAGTTACCAATTAGTCGATTTCATGTGCATGAATGTTGACTTAATATATGTCTTGATTTACGTTAAATTTTGGTGTCGTGGATTCGCAATCAACTAAAAAATGATTATGACATATACAGTTCATTAATCAAAAAGGTGAATGTAACTGTCGAAATATAATTTAAGTATTTGCATAGTACTTCTGATCGTTTTCAGCAAAAACGAAGATTTTATTGTGAACAGTATCGTAAGCATTGTTTATTTTTAACGGACTATGTGTTTGTGTGTGACGCCAGAAAAACACCAATAATCAGTTCATTAATTGACAGATTATGCAAAGATTAACTTGCAAGCATTGCTAGTCCACGAAACTCCAAAAATTGATGTGCATGGCTTAGTGTTCTTTTGACTTGACAAGCTGACGATTGTCTGACACAGCTTTAACTGCTGAATTTTTTTGAACATAAATGTTTTTGACTGTGTGTGGTTGTTAATCCTTTTGAGTTATTGAACTAAAGTACGTGTTTATATGAAGTGTCATTTGTTGGTCCAATATGCAATTTAAAAACAAATTTCAGAGTCACATTTAATATGGAATGGAAAAATTAAGCTAGGATGAATAAGATTGAATTAGATTGTATATTTGTTTATATATATATATATATATATATATATATATATATATATATATATATATATATATATATATATGGGTAAAACTTAGATCTAGACTTGAAACTGCTTCATTATTAAATATTATTATTTGAATTGCCATGGTAATGGGATTTATGCGAAGGAGATAATTATGATTTTCATCATAATTTCCATTCTTAATTGTTTCTGACGATTATTAAATGCAGTTAGCACCAACAAATGCACAACGAATTGATGACATTTTTCGAACTAACCTTATTGAAAGGAATTTACTTTCCAAAGCTTTCTAAAAAAAGATTGGAAAAAATGATATTAGTATTAGGACGTCACGGACCTACGGCTCAGCTGTTACTGAAATTTTAAAACACAGCTCTTGAAAACTTAACACAGCACTGGAAAAGTCAACACAAATGTATCAAAAGCGCAACACAAAAGTTGAAAACCTAACACGTTTAATAAATGAAACTTCAGTATAGCTTTTGAAATCGTAACACTGAAAACTTAAAACAGTAATTGAATTTTAGTACAGGGACTGAAAACCTTTAACACGGGAAAAGACAACTGAATATAGCAATTGAAAACCTAACACAGTAAATAACTGAAACTTGAGTATAACTTTTGAAGTCTTAACACATAACACCAAAAACTTAAAACAGTAACTGAAATTCTAGAAAATAAATTGAAAACTCAGCACGGGAAGAGAAATTTTAGCACAGGGAATTAAAAACTTAACACATGAAGAGACAACTAAATATAGAATTTGAAAACCTAACACAGTAACTCCTAATATTTACTCTCCATAAGTATACGT
>NC_089786.1:4212500-4255000 GCF_040412425.1 Macrobrachium rosenbergii | reverse complement strand
TTAAATGCAGTTTAATAGTTATTTACAAATCTAGTTTGACTCTTTTCAAAAGGCAGGCGTGTCACCTTGGCTATCCACATGTCGGTATGTTAATCGTAATTATTTTGCAGGAATCCAAAATTACAAAGAATTGTATTTGTGGATAAATATTTATAATTTATTCGTTATTTTTTTGCGTAAGAAATCTGTCAGCTGTCTTTGTGATGCTCTCTCAATCGGTTGTTTTTTTTTAATCTATTACATTTAATGATTTAATATGGATTATTTGTACTATTTGATTAATTAGTTTAATATGTATTATTTGTATTAAGTAATACAAATAATACAATTAAGATAATTGTTCACTTAACCTTATTCTAATCACTCAAGGATGAAACCCTTCTCTGATATCCAACTTCTTTATTAACTAAGGAAAAATTAAGCAAGGAATACAATTGCTTATGTAGAACTTTGGGTATGAAAATGCCCCATGCCCTAATCCAGTCTTTCTCTCTTGCCTATTTTCCACCCACTACCACACCACTCACCTCTGCTCTCCTGCATGCCCAATGCCCTATTTTGTCCGTGTTCCTTACTTTGCTTATACCCATCATCCATTCCCATGTCAGTCTACTTTCAGTGCCCCTAATCCATGACCTAACCTTGCCCACATCCCTTGCCTACGTCATTCCCGTTGCCCATGCCCATCGCTCCTGTCTGTCTCAGCTGTTTTCCCTCTTTCCTTTCCTTCCTCCTCCTTTTGGGTATTGTTCCATACCCCTCCCCCTGGGCCCATTCCCATTATCCTGCCCCCTACCCCCCATCCTCATTCTTCTATGTTCCCATTGTTTCGCTTTCAAAGTCTCTGCACCTGTTGGGCATTTATTTATAGTGGGAGGGATTGGATGCCAAGAACGCATTCTCTGTGATATCTGAGACTGACTTAAAGCAAAGGCTATGGGGTTTATGGCTCCAGGTCCGTTAGAGTGTCCTCGGATGAAGTATAAAGGATGTTAGGAGGCTGTAGGATGGTGGTCGATATTATTTGTAATTAGATGTATTTATGTATATTGCATATATGTGTGTGTATGCGCAAACAAGAAAATTCACTGGCGTGGCACATACGTAAAGTGTATTCTGAGTCCGCGGTATGTGTGTTTTATTACACATTATTAGGATGTATGATGTCAAATGAGTGTATGAAATTTATTTTACTTTGCTCAGAATGTAAGTCGTAATAAACTTGTGTCGTATGGCAGAAGTTATTTTCATTTTAAGCTAATGATTTTATTTGGAAATTAATGCGATGCATTGAGACCTATTATTTGTGCTATTAAAATCAACTATATTATCCAGTCCGTCTTTTTCATCTTAGACCCTAATTCTTTATCTTTAGTTCAATGATTAGCCAGGAACAAGGCTTGCGCATTAGTGCACATCATTGTATAAATTGATTATTAATACATATTTCTATCAGTAATTGTTCTTTCATCTTGAACAACACCAAATTCTTAATCATTTTCTATTATCTACTTTAGCATATTATATATCTTTACCATAAGCACTACAACGTCTTTTGTTTCTTGCGATATATATTGTCACCAGTACCTGATATCATATTTGATCTGTTTCTTTAAATATCTCTATTTATTCATTTAATTCTTAGAACTATACATCTTTTCTTTATCATCAGTATTCATCATGGTCAGTACCATATCCTCTACATTTTTCCTAGTATATAAATTTTTTTAATTTATTATACCTTGAATAATACCTATGCCTAGTATATTTTTTTCACTGACCTTGACCAATAAATTTGAATACAAACCATTACCAGAAAATTTTAGTACAAACCTTGACTAATAAATTTTAATACAGACTTTCACCAAAGAAGTTTAATACAACCCTTGACCAATGCTTGTTATTAAAAATCTTTATAAAAAAATTAATACAAGACTTAATAACTCAAATTTAATTGAAACCTCAATCATCAAATTTTAATCCAAGAAATTACCAATAACTTTTAATATATATCTTGATTAATACATGTTTATATCAACCTTGACTAATAAATTTAAATACAAACCTTGGTGAAAAAAAAAGTTTTTTATACAAACCTTGACCAACAAATTTGCATGCCAAGCTTGCAAACAATTGTTTTATATACAAAACTTGACCAGCAAATTTGTATACCAGGTTTGCAAGCAATTTTTTGTATACAAATCTTGACCAGTAGATTTTTATGCCAACCTAGCCCAACAAATATTTTTGTATATAAACCTTGACCAATAACATTTTTTTATAATGTAAACATTTTTTTGTATACAAACTTTGACCACAAAATTTTTATGCCGACCATGCCCAGCGGATTTTTTTTTCCAAACATTGACCAGTCAACTTTTGTACCAACCTTGACGAAAAAAATTTTATACAAACCTTGGCCCATACAATTTTATAACAGTCTTGCCCAACAATTTTTTTTTACAAACCTTGACCAATAATTTTTTTTACAAACCTTGACCAAATAATTTTTTCTACAAACCTTGACCAAATAATTTTTTCTCCAAACATTGACCAATAAATTCTTATAGCAACCTAGCGAAAAAAATTTTTGATACAACCCTTGACCAATTCGAGAGCCTAAATATTTAACTTTGACTGTAGCTTATACCCTGAACGATACCCAGTACCCTTCTTTTGTTGTTTTCTTATGACATCAAACTTGTTGTTGTCCGCCTACCACAGGAGCCCTGGTCCCCGTCCCGAATGTCACCGCTGGCCCAGAGAGAACGGGTAAGTAAGTGACCTAACCTGTTCGCAAATGTAAACAAAACAAAAGTCTCATTTCCCCACATTTTTCGCCTTCAGTGCAGGATCTATGGGTGTTTTTTTTTTTTTCTTTCTGGCTTTGGGGCGATATTATTTTTCGGGAGTTCATTCTTCGCGAACATTTTGAAAAGTACGACCGTGATTTGTTTTGCATATTTTTTCGGATATTTTTTTTTATTATAACAGTAGAAGTAAGCAGACAGTGTTCGTATAAGGCATCTTTTTTATGACACACACAAATACATAGACAAACATACATATATACTCCTATATATACTAATATTCAGTTTTCTCTTGACGAAATAATGATATTTTGTTACATGTGTTTTTGCTCATATTTCATTCAGTATTTTTACTTTAGAGTAAAAGTAGATAAAAAGAATGACCTCAGTAGTTAGGGTATGTTACCAATACTTTTTGAAATACCTGCAGTCGTCTATGCAGCGGCAAATTGAATATTCTTCAGCTTTCAATAGTATTCAGAGTCTTCTTAGTGTAGCATATTTTAGTTTAGAATGATTTTGCTTTGTGTTTTCCCCCGTAGGGGGTTAGTGCCGTCAGTGCACCCCACGGGGTGTACTGTAGGCTTTGCTAAAGGTTCTTTGCAGTCCCTTCGTCCCCTAGTTGCAACCCCTTTCATTCCTTTTACTTTACCTCCTTTCATATTATCTTTCTTCCATCTTGCTATCCACCCTCTCCTAACAATTTTCTCATAGTGCAACTGCTTTGAGGTTTTCCTCCTGTCACACCTTTCAAACCTACCTTCTCTCAATATCCTTTCCAGGGCTGAATGACCTCATAGGTCCCAGTGCTTGACACTCTATTCCAGCTTTCTACTTTCAACAGTTTCAAGTTTATTAGCGCCATCGAAACTCATTATAGTTACATGCCGAATTTCTCCTACACGAACACAAACCTCTTTTCATGAGAATGCTTTGTCAGGACAGAAATGCGGTCTAATGAACGACGCTTCAGCATTGCCGTGACTGATCTAATGCGTTATCTTACGGTCTCGTTCATGCAGGATCCAATGTCGCCAACGCCCGCACGTCCGTCACCGTTGGCGCAGAAAGAACGGGTAAGTTTTCTAAAGACTTTGTATTTTTAAAGACTTAGTTAATCTGTACTTATATATATATATATTATATGTATGTATAAATATCTATATATATACAATACATATACGTAATATATATGTATATTTATATATATATATATGTATATGTGTGTGTACGTGCTGTATAGTCACGTATATACAGCTTTTCAAGTACGTATGTTTGTAAAGCAATATCTGACCAACAAGTAGATTGCATAATATCAGAAATTCCTTGATTGCCAATGCATCGTTTACTTTGAAATTTGTTAATGAAGGTTGTAATCATTTTATTAATTCCTTTTGGCAGGACCCCCTGTCACCCACACCCCCAAAACCGTCGCCTCTAGTTATACAAAAAGACCGGGTAAGTATTTCATTCACGCACCCTTTGCCCTCTGGGCATAAGGTTATTCATTATTATTTTGATCTGGCACTTCTAGATTAAAACCCCATTCTAGAAACTTACTTCATAGAGCTTCCTAGCTTCTTAGAGATTCATAGACGCTTTGGAAGAAAATGTCACGAGAGACGAAGCTTTTGTCATTTTTTTTTTATACCTCTCAAAAATTGCTTTTTTGACTTCGGTTCCGAAGCTGACCTGAGCTGCCCTGGGAGCAATGAGACTACTTCCCATGTGCTTGTAATGGTTAATTATGAAGTAATAATATCCTTGTTGTCTCATAGTCATAAGATTAAAATGAAAGACAATATTGCCAACAGGCTCCTTAAGCTTGTAGTCTGTTACGAGGTACAGAATGTTACCTGTAGTCATCTTGTCAGTCCTTGGTAGCCGTAGTTTAGGCTAGATTCATTCTGTCAAACGTCAGAAATGTTATCACTCCCAATATTGGTGGATTCACTGTCTTCATTGTCCCGGTGCGATAGAAGAGAGCCAGTTGCCGTTAGAGAGAGATAGAGAGAGCATATAAACCAGTTTATATTATAAATGTGAGAGGAAACATTTTTATAGTTTATAGATAATCCATAGATAGCAGAGGAGCGGTTAGTCATAGATGGGAGTTAGATTAAGTTTAGATGAAATTTAGAGGGAGGAAACATGTAATTGTTTTTTATAATAGTTACTTGATAATTCCGTCTTGTAGAATTCTCAAGTGTACAGTGGGTTTGAGGGAAAAAACCTCGTTTTTATATACTTTCAACACCAGTTTACTTGATTGAAAAGGTCTTTTATAATAACTAGGCTAAGAATTACTTTTCCTAATTTATTTTTCATGTTAAACTTTGTTGCTAAGTTTCTAGGACGTATATATATATATATATATATATATATATATATATATATATATATATATATATATATATATATATATATATATATATATATATATATATATATATATATATATATATATATATATATATATATATATATAATATATATATATATATATACACACACATTAATGGAGTTATATAATTCTTAGCGATTTCACTATTTAGGAATTATCACATAAAGGAAATGTCTTCTGAAATTTTTTTAATATTTAAAATATTTTCCAGAACGCAAAATAGCCACGCTTTACTTTTTATTACTATTAGATCACTAGCAAATAATATCTGTTTAGAACTATAACACATTTTACACCTCCAGATTAAATGACATCTGGAACTTTTTTTTTCACAAAGAAAATTGACCCCGCTAGTTTAGTTCAGGGTATTAATAATGAACTCATGGTTCATTACACATTTCTCAATAATGAGCTCAGTGTTCATTGCACATTCCTCTGTTGTTCAAAATCATCAAACTAACGGTTTGTTCATTTGTTCATCTAGGATACCTATTCGCCAACCCCGTCTCGATTGTTCACCCACAGGGTAAGTTCTCCTTTCGTTCTCCCTTAGTTCCACGTTATTAATCTTCGTTCATTCTTCCGTTTTATCTGTTTTTTTCTTCCGTCTTCCATGTCATTTATGTTTATTCATTCTTCCCTGTTTATATTTCTTTTATATTCCTTTTACTGTACCTCCTTTCATATTCTCTTTCTTCCATCTGACTTTCCTGTTGATCCGTAGTGCAGCTGCGAGGTTTTCCTCCTATTACACCTTTCAGACCTTTTACTCTCAGTTTCCGTTTCAGCGCTGAATGACCTCATAGGTCCCAGGGCCTGGCCATTGGCCGAAATTCTGTATTCTGTTAAATCCTTGATTATATAAATGTCATTTGATTTCATGTGCAGCTTTTACTTAATTCTCGTAAGGAGGATGTTTCTTCAATGTGTTTTTAATTTTCTAAAATTTTTTTGTTTTGTTTTTATAAGATTGTTTTATCTTCCTTTTATTTTCATCTTCTTTTGATCGTTTCATCGATGCAGATGAATGTGGTTAATGTGCTGTTGTGTAAATTTTGTACTTTATTGTGAATACATTTTATACAGTGTAAATGTAAAATGTATTACTCTTTTCATAGTCATTCGAATAAATTTTATACGTTGTCAACATATCAAGTTTTTTTCGTAGCGATTTGAATAATGCTTTATCATTACATTCCAACTAGTATCTTTTCATTATTCATTGTACGTAAACATGGCGCATTGATCAACATTATAAATCATTAAAAATCATTACCTTACATTTTATCTTTATCAAAAATTAAGGTTTTTTATATGACAATATGTCACACAGCATTCTCAGATTTCACTGCGTGTTTTCTTATTCAGTATCCATTAATATCTTTTGATTTATTAGAGGGAATTAGACAAATTTCTGCTTGCTATTATCTGCCTCCTTCTTCATTATGATACACAATCCCTCAGAAGAAGGCCAGGGAGGCTTCTTTAAGCCAAGAGGGGCTTTTAAGAACTCTAGACTCTGGATCAAGGGAATAAGCTAATGAACAGTATGCGGAAGTGAAGTATATATTTTTGTTGGCCCTGGGTTCTCTTAGACAAATGTTTTGATACGTTTGATGTAATTTATGCTTCCTTTAATATGGTTCAGTTCTGCATACTTATTATACTTCACTTTGACTTCACTTATTTACTTATTTCATTTTAGATATTTTAGATCCGAAGCCAATGCACTTTTCTTTAGTTTCTCATTCCATTTTAGATATTTTAGATCTTGAAGCCATTGCGCTTTACTATAATTTCACTGATTTCATTTTATGTATTTTAGATCTTAAGCCATTCTAATTTACTTTAACATCATTCGTCTCATTTTAGATATTTTAGATATTAAGTAATTTCTTTAAAAACCTGTGTCTATTACATCGCCTCCTGCAAAGGACGCCTAGTTTCATTTGTTTAAATTTCAGCCTTGTTTTTCCCTCTCTTTTTTTTTTTTTTTTGGTCACGTGTCATAGGACACCAGGTCCCCATGCAACGTTAGACCTTCTCAGATTCTCATGAGAGACAGAGGGGTGAGTGGCGGCGTTTGGCATCTGCGAGTAAATTGGTTGCATGTGGTCATTTTTTGCTGCGATTTTGACATTTGGTACACCCCTCCCCTCCCCCCACCTTGGTTTCATACTATATGAGAGCTCTCATACTTCTTTCTTTTTACTGTCCTGAGGTAAATGGAAATATACAATGTTCTTGGCAAGTCTTAAGACGTGTAAGAAATAAGGTGGAAGCTGTGCCGGTAGAATTCAAGTCAAGTTTTGATACAGTTTTTAAATAAGAGTTAGACAGAATTCCAAAATGAACTTGCAGTCGATTTCATAATAGAATTTAAATGAATTTTAAGATGGGATTCTTTATCTAATTCTTTATTTCAGTTATGAGATGTGACCCTCCAAAGATAAAATCACGAAAATCTGCAATTGAGAATCAGCCAGGACTCTTGATAAATGAAGGAATATATTCTCTTGCCGGAAGCACTTATATTTTCTGAATATTCTCAATCTCTTTATTTTATACCTGCCATTTTTCCTCAGCATGCTTTGCATCGTTCGCTTGAATGGAGAATGTGTCGAATGTGGTAGCGTTGAATATTCATTTTGTTTCGACCGTTTTAATTTCTGCATATTTTTTTTTTTTTTTTTGACGTGTACAGGATTGTGCCTCTGTCGTTCCTCCTTTGTGCTTGGTTTTTTTTGGAGATTCTCTGATTGCAAGGGGATGTTTTTCTCGAAAGCTTAGCCCGATATATGTTTGAGAGAGAGAGAGAGAGAGAGAGAGAGAGAGAGAGAGAGAGAGAGAGAGAGAGTCTAGATAACAGTATAGCAAAGATATAGATATAATCATATATATATATATATATATATATATATATATATATATATATATATATATATATATAGAGAGAGAGAGAGAGAGAGAGAGAGAGAGAGAGAGAGAGAGAGAGAGAGAGAGAGAGGATTTATATTCAGGACACAATACAGCTTTCGAGAAACGTATACCCACCTGTTGTAATCAGCCAACGCTTACCTGTAGTGTATGATCACCCCCGTATTTAAACAGATATCCCGTTTTAATTTAAGCGCGAAATATGTAAAGGAAAAACTTTAAACCAAGTTACGTTCTTAGCCAGTGAGGAGCAGATTCATAATAATTATATTCCATGGAACAGAATCTTTCTTCAGCTATATCAAGTTACGTCAGTGTCTTTGAAACCTGCTTTTTTTTTTTTTTTTTTTGGAAAAGAAGGTAACTGCCAAAATGTTTTAGATGTCAGGAAGTTTTGAATCTTTTGGTTAATTAGAAATGAAACCATATCTTTCTCCACTTGTATCATTTATATTTCGGCAAATGACCTCTGACGATTGGGTGAATGATTACTGAGGAGGTTCTTTGAAATTTGTTTATTCATTTTCACCTTATTCATCTAGTTTCTGGAAACTCTCATCATCGGAATAACTAATGTTGATAATACCAAGAACCCTTTAAATAATGAGATATTTTTAATATAAGTATTTTTCCCCATTTTTGTGCTTATCCACGTTCATAACTATGCAGTAATCAGATTAACAATATTTGGTATTTGCTTTTTCCCTCAATTTTTTTTCTAATAATATGCCAGTTTAAAGCGATTTCTAAAATGACGCATAATTTTTAAAAACTATTTTTCTGCCATCCTGTGTCAGCACAAATCCTAATTTTTGGAAATTTGGAATTTGGTTCCCGGAATACTGCCCTGTAAATGACAGTAGCTCTTTTAACATTAACAAAGTAATTCCCCTTTGATACTGACCGTATCCACACCTGTATATTTCACTAATTGATAATTGGTATACCTGAATGCATTTATGATTTTTTATTGATGATAATCAAGCAGTTGTGACACTCCCCGCATGGTGTTGGTTCTGAAGGCCTATTTTATAAGTGAAGTTGTTTTTTTTACTTCGTCTTTCATCTTTTATATGCAAAAGGAACTATTTACCTAACGATATTTTTAATATTCTTTACATGGACACTACGAAACCTCCCTGTATTATTTTGTTCCTGATAGCATTTCCTGAACATCACGAGTGGTCACTAATTTCTTCGGAAATTGAAATTCATTTTGTAAAGATATTACTTTTCCTTTTTCTCATTTGTTCTTCTTGGACCCAATGTACTCAGCAGCTGAGGTCACAGAGCTGGAGTGAAAGTGGATTCAGAAAAGCATTTTGTATTTTGTAATTTGTATTATTTTTTAGCTTCTTTCATTCTTGGATTCAACCTCCCACTCTCTTGTGCTCCCTGTGTTTGCTATGCAGTCCTTTCCTTTTCTACAGCCGCGTCAAGATATTTCAGCAAAGCATTGGAACGAATTAGGTTTTATTAAGCCAGCATTGTCAAGATCACTTATTACAAAACATCTACAGTGCAGCTGCTAATATTACTGCGACATGTTTCCCGTAATACATGTTTTTACAGCACAGTCTATCCAAGAACACCCGTTGTTATTACAGCAGAACCTCTCTAAGAACACTTGTTATTACAGCAAAACCTATTTAAGAACACCTGTTGTTATTACAGAAAACGTCCAAGAACACTTGTTATTACAGCAAAACCTCACCAAGAACACCTGCTGTTATTACAGCAAAACCTGTTTAAGAACACCAATTGTTATTACAGCAAAGCCTTTCCAAGAACACCTGTTGTTATTACAGCAAACCCTTTCCAAGAACACCTGTTGTTATTACGGAAAATCTGTCAAAGAACACCTGTTGTTATTACAGCAAAACCTTTCCAAGGACACATGTTATGACAGTAAAACCGATTTAAGAACACCTGTTGTTATTACAGAAAACATGTCCAAGAACACTTGTTATTACAGGAAAACCTCACCAAGAACACCTGTTGTTATTACAGCAAAACTTTTCCAAGGACACCTGTTGTTATTACAGCAAAATCTCTCCCAGGACACCTGTTGTTAATACAGCAACACTTTTCCAAGGACACCTGTTGTTATTACAGCAAAATCTCTCCCAGAACACCTGTTGTTAATACAGCAAAACATCTCCAGTAACACCTGTTCTTAGTCCAGCTAAGCATTTCCAAGAATACCTGTAGTCGATCCAGCAGAAAAATTCCAAGAACACCTGTGATCACTCCACCTGTGCACTTTCAGTAACACTTGTTATCACAACAATATTACCAGTATCTATCATCCCATCTACATTCCTATCTCATTTTCTCTTTAGGATTCCCATTTATACGCATTCCCCAAATAATTCCTGTTAATGATTGTCATTTCTCCTGATTTAACCATCTTGATTTTCTCTCAGTGGGTGTTTGACCTCCTAAAGGATATTAATCCACGTCCATATCTTTTTCTCTCCTTTTTTTTTTCTTCTTCTTCTGTCGATTCCCGACGCCACGACAGGACCCCAGATCCCCAACCTTATCGCGGTCCCCGTCTATCATACTATCTCCGAAGGTCAGTTTAAACGATATTGTGATTTTTTTTATATATTTAGGATTTAGGCTTAGATTGAACGTGTCTGGATTCTTGATAGAGTAGAGAGAGAGAGAGAAGGGATGTTAGAACTGCTGCTACAGTACTGCATTAACAGAGGCCCTTTCAAGTTTCGCTTTTGTAGAACTCAGTAAAAAAAGTTTCTCATTCCTGTGAATACATAAATTATATATATGTATGCATATACATATATATTTAAATATATACATATATATGTATGTATTTATGTATATATATATGTATACATATGTATATATATAACATATATACAGTATGTATGTATGTATGTATATATATATATATATATATATATATATATATATATATATATATATATATATATATATATAAATTCTCAGTACACAATCTTACGTAACTACAGGACGTCCCATTTACAAAGCAGTAAAAAAATATGTTTGTATACATCCTGTATGCACGTACAATACAAACACAAATACACACAGCAGTATTAACATAAAATGTAGATTTGGTTTGTCTGTGTTTGTCGTGAGGAAATGAGAAACCATTTTTCTTACTCGAGACGATAAATATTTGTTCCAAGAGCACCCATTATATGAATGAGTTTACACACACGAGTAGATAAATAGTAATTTCCAGCCTGACTCGAGACTGAACGTGGAAGCCTGTTTATTGTTGAAAAAGTGGAAGGTAAATATAAACAAAGGTAAATAAAAATTGAAGAAACATGGTAAATAATGGATATGTAGAGTTAATTGTATATTATAAAAGATGACTGAATGGATAAAAGTAAAAAAAAAAATGTAAAAATTGGCCCATAAAATTGATGAATGTGAAAAAAGTAAATGAAAAGAGAAACGGCTGTTTAAAAAATCATCAAAATAATAGATGGAAGTAAACAAAAACTATTGTTTTAAGTAAAGGAAACGTTCTTTATTTCATGTAGAAACAACTGTAACTTGGAGAATTTAAATAAAACGTTTTGATGTTTTTATTTAAAGGGCTTTCACGTACAACCTCTCGGAGTCGAGGCGAAGGCTTCCCGACCACTCATTGCATCCACGAGGACACTAACATAAAGGGCTTTTGGGAAGGCAGTGGCTCAAAGGTGTTATACTTTTATTTTTCCCATATATGCTAATGGCTCAAGTCTTTTTTTTGTGTGTATTGGTGGCTCAGAGCCGATTTTTCCTGTTTTTTGGTGGCTCAGGCCCATCCTTAATTTTGTGGCTCAGTCTTCAAGTCAGTTCTCCCTGTATGCCTCAGTCTTTCAAGTCAGGACTCTCCTTGTATGCCTCAGTCTTTCAAGTCAGTTCTCCTTGTATGCCTCAGTCTTTCAAATCAGGACTCTCCTTGTATGCCTCAGTCTTTCAAGTCAGTTCTCCTTGTATGCCTCAGTCTTTCAAGTCAGGACTCTCCTTGTATGCCTCAGTCTTTCAAGTCAGGACTCCCTGTATGCCTCATTCTTTCAAGTCAGGGCTCTCCTTGTATGCCTCAGTCTTTCAAGTCAGTTCTCCTTGTATGCCTCAGTCTTTCAAGTCAGTTCTCCTTGTATGCCTCAGTCTTTCAAGTCAGGACTCTCCTTGTATGCCTCAGTCTTTCAAGTCAGGACTCCCTGTATGCCTCAGTCTTTCAAGTTAGGACTCCCTCAGTCTTCAGGTCAGACCCCCATGTTTGCCTCAGTCTTTCAAATTAGATCTCCTTAAATGCCTCAGTCTCTCAAGTCTGATACCCATGTATGCCTCAGTCTCAAGGTCAGATCTTGTGTCCCTTAGTCTTTAGGTGAGGTCTCCCTATATGCCTCAGTCTTCAAGTCAGCTCTCCCTGTGTGCCTAAGTCTCTGGTCAGAAATCCCTGTATGTCTCAGTCTTCAGGTCAGGTATCCCTTTATCACGGTCTTTAGGTCAGATCTCCCTGTATGCCTCAGTCTTCAGTTCAGGTATCCCATTATCCCCTAGTCTATAGGTCAGATCTCCCTGTATGCCTCAGTATTCAAGTCAGATCTCCCTGTATGCCTCTGTGCTCAAGTTAGATCTCTGTATGCCTCAGTCTTCAAGCCGGATCTCTCTGTATATCTCAGTATTTAAGTGAAACCAGCCTGGATGCTGCTATATCTGAGGTATTTTGACCTCTTGTAATCAAATTGAATCCCTTTCCTCCTTTATACATTGTCAGGGAGAAGCCTTCCCTGTAAATGTCAGTATTTGAACCAGGTTTCTTGGAAGTATCAAACCAAAACCAATATTTGAACCAGTTCATCCAAGAACAGATATCGCAACCAGCCTTTTCTGTCATGGTATGTACCAGTATCTGAGTTCGTTTTTCACGCGTATATATTGCACCAAGTATAGTTTTCCCCTGCTAGAAATAGGCTAAATCCAGTTTTTTTTATCAGTTACATACCAAGAAGCAATTTCTCCCTGCATAAACACACCAGAACCAGTCTTTAATCCTTGACACGAGCCAAGAGCCACTTTTTTCTCTGTCATATAACAACTGACTTTGAAGCCACTGCTTCCGTTGCTTGCTTATTCACTTTTTTTTTTTGTCTAGTGGTATTTTTGTTTATTTTTGTTAGTAACCCGCTTTTTTTTCTTCCTGCTTTCTCTTCTCTCTACAGGGGCAACAATCGCCCAAATCTCCTTTGTCGAGTAGACCATCGTCCCTCATCAGAATGGTGAGTAGCTTTTGCTCGAAGTAGTTTAAGAATTGTTTGTTTGGATGATTTTCTCTTTTTTTAGGATTTATTGTGTGACTTAGTGTATCTGGAATGTTTTAAGGGTCCGTTTGTAGTTTTGATTTAAATTTATATATGTATCCAAAAGTTGTGAAGCATTCGAGAAGTTAAGAGGGCATTGTGGCTGTTACGATTGCATACGTGCCTGGTAAACAGTGAACATTGGATATTTTGCAGGCCCTTATATATTCAAAATATGCTTAAGGATAGTATTTTTAGTTTAATTTTAAGAGTACTTTTTATTTTAATATAATGCCGTTTTCCCAAACCTGAGTTGGCTTCAGAGAAAACAAAAAGAAGGTCACTGCCACATTCATACTTCAATTGCTGAATTGTGGATGAGCCTGCTATGCTGTAAAAATCCCACAATATTATCCGTTCCATATACAGGGAAAGCTCTTCAGCACTGCATTAAACCACTTCGCTTCTGCTATCAATCATCTTTGTCATACTCTCGACCTTCCTGGATATTGAAGCCCTGTCTCTCTAATATCGTCCGACTTCCCATATCACTCCGTTCATAAAAGTATTGACCATTAAGGGGACATAAAGACTTTTGTTTCAGAACTACTATTAATCTTTCTAAGTAGGATATATTAAACAAAACAATTAATCCAAGCTTATCTTTAAGCCCAGGACAAACAAATGGGTAATTTTTTTTTATTGTAAAGGTGATTTCGTTTCAGTATTGTCAAATCATTGTTCTGGTCACATCTTATGGTATAGGATCTCACTGAATATAACTGTGGGAAAGTTTGTAACGAAGTGTTTGGCATCGTTCAAAATTATTGGATTTCCCTTTACTTCCTCTTACCTCTTCCTAATGAACACCATATTCTTTGGAAGCTTGAATTTCAAGTCAGTGGCCCCTTTGGTGGGCTTGTCCCATATGAATATGGTTCACCTGCTGAACAATAATAATAATAATAATAATAATAATAATAATAATAATAATAATAATAATAATAATAATCAGTCCGTTACGTGTGGAGTCGGCTTTTTGTCATATTTTATTTATTAGTTTTTTAAGTCCCATCAGACCTCACATAATACCCCGTCCCTATGGACCTAGGGCACGATTGATGCCCAGGGAGATTTGTGCAAAGAAAACACGTTTAAATAGTTATTTGTAATTTGTCGGGATGGAGAGGGACCCTATGTTATACGGCTATATTTATTAGGAAACTACTTGCCAAGCACTTGATAAACATTGCCATCGTAATCTAAATCCACACTGCTCTCCCCCTGTCAGCTCTCCTATTGTCTATCTAACTTCCTCAATAGAGAAATGATTGCATCTAATGTGAGATCTTTTGGAAAACAAGCGAAGTCTGATGAAATGCATGAATTTTTACTACAGTAGAAGTCTCTCTCTCTCTCTCTCTCTCTCTCTCTCTCTCTCTCTCTCTCTCTCTCTCTCTCTCTCTCTCATGATTAATATAATGATTTGTTTGATTTCACATAAGAGATTGCTTTTGTTTGTAGATTCTCTCTCTCTCTCTCTCTCTCTCTCTCTCTCTCTCTCTCTCTCTCTCTCTCTCTCTCTCTCTCATGATTAATATAATGATTTGTTTGATTTCACATAAGAGATTGCTTTTGTTTGTAGATTCTTTCTCTCTCTCTCTCTCTCTCTCTGCGTCGGCACAGCTTGACCATGTTAGGGTATCTATGTCACCTCGTTTGTGAGATGAAAAAATAAACACTTAATTCTACATCACGTGACTATAATTGGAACGTCTCTCTGGTCTTTGTTGATACGGGCACGTTGCCAATATCTGGTGGTGAGAGAGAGAGACAGACAGACAGAGAGAGAGAGAGAGAGAATCTACAAACAGAAGCAATCTCGTATGTGAAATCAATTAATTTATTATTATTATTATTATTATTAGAGAGAGAGAGAGAGAGAGAGAGAGAGAGAGAGAGAGAGAGAGAGAGAGAATAGACAAACAGAAGCAATCTTGTATATGAAATAATTAATTTATTACTGGAGAGAGAGAGAGAGAGAGAGAGAGAGAGAGAGAGAGAGAGAGAGAGAGAGAGAGAGAGAAGGAATCTCGTATGCGAAATCAGTTAATTTATTATTATTATTAGAGAGAGAAGGGATCTCGTATGTGAAATCAATTAATTTATTATTATTATTATTAGAGAGAGAGAGAGAATATACAAAGAGAAGCAATTTTGTATATGAAATCAGTTAATTTATTACTGGAGAGAGAGAGACTGACTCTTAAATCACGTTCGAGAGAACTCAGTTTTAAGAAAAGGAGTATTTTGATAGAATATTTTAGTTTTTGATAATAATAAAATCATGAAGGTGAACACTCACTATTTAAAATGTCAGTTTTTTAAATAATTGCAATTTAGATGCTTCGACCAGTTTCATTAGCGATGATTATTTCATTTGATGAGCTTTAAAATCTTTATAGTAATTTCAATGCAGATTAAATCTTATGTATTTACTTTTAACGAAGTTTTGATTTTGGGGATTGTTGCCTAATTCAGTTTAAATCTGCGGAATCAACTTCTTTAATGTATTTTAAATTTAAGAAAAGACGCTCACAAAGATTTTAAACCTTCCGTAAAACGATCAGACAGTTTAAATCCTATCGTTAAAACGTAACTGCGATTGGAATCTTAAGATTTCTCTTATTTACTTCAAATCTGACATTTAAAAGGACCCAAGATTCATGAGGATAAAATTCACACAGGGTTTTAATTTCATATAAAATTATTCGTGGAAAGAGGCTAAATCTTGAGAAGGAAATGTAGTGACAGGGTTAACATTGTGACTTAACGTTTTTTTTTAACACCTTAAATCTCGAGAATAAAACAGGATCACAATTAAATTTTAAATCATTGAAACAGAGTATATATATTATATATATATATATATATATATATATATATATATATATATATATATATATATATATATATATATATATATATATATATATATATATATATATATAAATTCATACATATATATATACATACATACAATACATATATACATTTATACATATATATGTATGTATATATATATATTTATTTATATGTAATACATATATATATATATATATATATATATATATATATATATATATATATATATATATATATATATAAATATCTATCTATCTTTATATATATTATATATATATGTATACATATATATATATATATATATATATATATATATATATATATATATATATATTATATCTGTATCTATATCTGTCTATATCTATATGTATATCTATATCTGAACCATGCCTCGTAGACAGCTTAATTAGGAAGGCCCAAGCGTAAGGATACAGATAGAGCCATGCCCTACGGGTATCAAGTGATCCGAGCGGGGCAGGTTTAGATTTTCGCCTTTGACACGTGACTCTCTCTCTCTCTGACGTCACGGGGGAGCGACCCAGTGCCCACAAGTGCCAAAAGCTCTTGTGAAGGGGAAGATTTGGGCGGGCGGGCGGGTACTCGTGGGTGAGAGAGAGAGGGAGGGGGGAGGTGTTAGGTGGGGGAAGGGGAGGGGGTTGCCCCACAATTCCAGTGTATCCCGTTATCGAAAAAAAAAGATCACTACCACATTTATACTTAATTTTATGCTTGATTTTTTGAATTTTATACTTTTGTAATTCTGTAATTTTATACTTAATTTTAATCTTAATTTTCCGAAGCTTGGATGAACCCCGGTGCAGATAATTTCCATGACAGTAGCCTTTAGCTAATGTCATGTCTCTCTCTCTCTCTCTCTCTCTCTCTCTCTCTCTTCGTTATTCACTCTTAGGTCTTCCTATCCTCCTTTCGAATACTTTCGAGTTTTTAGTAATAATAATAATAATATTTAATCAAAAGCTCTTTTCTTTGTTAATTAATCAACAGTCATGAAATAACTAGTGGAAGAAAAATCACTCATTTTTATAAACATTATTAGTACAGAATTACACACGATTGTAAAAGATCTTGTTTATCAGTAACATTTTGTTTAAGAAAGAAATTTATGTGAGATTTGATCGTTTCTATATATCCTATCACCTTCTGTTACTTCTTTCGAATGGACACCATATTCTTTGGAAGCTTGAATTTTAAGTCAGTAGCCCCTTTCGTGGCCTTGTTCTATATGAATGAGGTTCATCTTCCGAAGGATAGTCATAATGATGTTGGAAGTTATTAAATAGCAAGAGAATATACGAAAGAATTATTCAGTATCCATTCAGTGTGCGGTGGGTTCAGTAATTCGTTTGCTGTTATTAAATAAAATGTGATAAAGGAATTAATATTGTTATTCATTACCAGTAACCAGAAAAATACAATCATTAACCAATTTTTATTCGAAGGAAACATACGTAAAGTTATTATTATTATTATTATTATTATTATTATTATTATTATTATTATTATTATTATTATTATTATTAAATAACAAAGGAACAGACAGATTTTTCCTGTGAATCTGTCACTAAAGAAAAAAAAAAATTTAAAGCCTTAATAATAAAGCCAAAGATATTTACTCACATTACAGCCCATTTCTGATTGAAAATCAATAAACAAATGACAAAATTCTCCTGGAGATCCTTGATAAGCACAAACAAAACTTCATTGATTTACATTATCAACTGTGACTTATTTTAGTATAAAAAAACTTTTCACTTATCTGTTTAGCAATTCTTGGCAGCGACGAGAACCCTCTCTTACTTTCAGTCCATCACAAACGTAAACATTTCATTTCTGCGTAAATCCCCTCATAAAGGAAATTTGAGAGGCGGCGCCCTTTGATCTCCGGGATGAAATGGTGGGGGCTTTTAGCCCAAATTAGGGTGTTATCTCTCGAGTCGTCCTCTTTGGCCAATTTGGGGAGGTTTTTTGGTACCAGTTTCATCTGACGTTGCGTACTCTTTCTAATGCATATTCATACGTACACACACGTTTGTGTATATATAAACGTGTGTGTATATATATACATGTATATACTGTATATACATATGTATATATATATATATAAATTATATATATATTCACAAATATTAAGATACAAAAGTCGTTTTAAGCCCGGATATGACAGACACCCAAATATATAATATATAAATACATATATATGTACATTATATATATATATATATATATATATATATATATATATATATATATATATATATATATATATATATATATATATATATACTTGTATATTCGTATACTTGTATATATATATATGCTGTATATATACAATGCATATATATATATATATATATATATATATATATATATATATATACTCACACATTATATATATATATATATATATATATATATATATATATATATATACATATACTTGTATATTCGTATATTGCTGTATATATACAATGCATATATATATATATATATATATATATATATATATATATATATATATATATATATATATACACACATTTATATATATAATCGAGTCGTTATTAATATTTCTTTTGGGTAGCTCTCTCTCTCTCTCTCTCTCTCTCTCTCTCTCTCTCTCTCTCTCTCTCTCTCTCTCTCTCTCTGGTGCCCAACTACGCGTAACTTGGCGATGGTGTTGACAAATATGATGTGTCTGATGCTTCGCCTGACAGCTTTTGGCAGACGGAAGCAAAAGACGATGATGTCTCTGTATTTTCAGCGAGAGAGAGAGAGAGAGAGAGAGAGAGAGAGAGAGAGAGAGAGAGAGAGAGAGAGAGAGAGAACAATGTTTTAGAAAAAAGTTTTAAGATGAAATTGACGCTGTGTTGTTGAGAGAGAGAGAGAGAGAGAGAGAGAGAGAACAATGTTTTAGAAAGAAACTTTAAGATGAAATTGACGCTGTGTTGTTGAGAGAGAGAGAGAGAGAGAGAGAGAGAGAGACAATGTTTTAGAGAGATAAACCCCTTTCATCTTAGAAAGAGAGTCAACTAAAACCCTTTTTGTCTTGAGAGAGAGAGAATGTGTTTTTGTGATCATGTATACAAGATACATTAAATGCTCAATAAGGTTACAGGATGTTTATTGTTTTGCCATGTATGCCGTGCATATAACCAAATTGGTATTTTTCGAAAGTATACATATCGTATTAATTTGATTTATCATCAATTTACGTGATCATGTATACAAGATACATTAAATGCTCAATAAGGTTACTGGATGTTTATTGTTTTGCCATGTATGCCATGCATATAACCAAAAATGATATTTTTCGAAAGTATACATATCGTATTAATTTGATTTATCATCAATTTACCAAGGGCGATCTCACCTCGGGAAAGCGGACATCAATACGTCATAATGTTGGTAAAATATGAAATCCCTAATGTAAAATTACCTAGATATTCCTGCATTTCTGCCTCACTCTCAAGTACTAACTTGTTTTGTCTCATTATTCAGTATATACTATAAAGAGTAGACCAGTACGGAAAAATAAAGCAAAAATGCATTTCGAAATATCGCACCAATAAAGAGAAACAAATATAAATAAACAATATAAAACGCTAAAAAAAAAAAATGTTTTTCTCCCAGTTCGAACTCGAAAAATAGTCAGTTTTCCATAAACGCACGAGTCAGTGAAATAAAATTTTAACAAATATCAATTTCAAGTCTTTTCAGACGTGGACGTGGTCTTATTTGGCTATTTATTTATTCTTTATAATAAAGATTAACATTTGTCTCAGTAAAGCCCTTGGTAGATTTCATCTCATGGCTGGCGTATCGGTTAAAGAAGCATAGAAAACGAAGGGGTTGAGAAACAGATATTCGTATGGGTAACTGAATAATTTTTTTCTTTGTCTAACCCTTTGATCAGTTGCATAATTACTGTGCAAACTCGCCACACACGCACACATGTATAGGTTTATGTCTATGGGGAAATAAAGATAAACCTTTCTTTACTATCACAGTGGAATGTCATAAATTGGCTACGCTTGTATATATTTTAAATCTGATATTTATTCAGTTTTCATTTTGTTTAAATAATCATCAATTCTTTTTAATGTATTAGGTAAGTGCATCAAGTTTCTTTTCGTCAGTTTTCTGCTATTGAATTTCATCTGTTTGTTCGTATTCAGTAATTTAGCTTGTATGTTTATTATATGTTTGATATATATATACATGTGTGTATGTAAGAGTGTATACTTTTAAAAATATATACATAGACGCACATAGTTAACCACGCCCACGAAAACTCCCAGAAGCCTTGAAATTGCATAACTTTGACAACACTGGATGGAAAGCGTGCCTAACCCTCTTTGTAAAAGTGCGCATGTATGCGTGTGCGCGCTGCTCGTGTGCGTATGTGGGCTTGCATACTGTGTGAGTCTCTGCACCAGGTCCTGGTCTCTACTAGGCCTCCAAGACTATTCTAAATGATTACGTTACCTTCAAGAATAGCTCTCTTGGCTGCCATACACGGAGTTACTGTATACACCTGTTGGCTCCGGCCCGAATCCTGCTTCTGATGTCTCGAAAACAGGGCTTACGCAATTGGAGCTTTTTCCCCGAGAGAGAGAGAGAGAGAGAGAGAGAGAGAGAGAGAGAGAGAGAGAGAGAGAGAGAAATAAATCCCTTTTCATCTTGGAAAAGAGAGCCAGCTAAAACCTTTTCCATTTTTAGAGAGAGAGAGAGAGAGAGAGAGAGAGAGAGAGAGAGAAATAAAACCTCTTTGTATCTTAGAAAAGAGAGTCAGCTAAAACACCTTTCATCTTGAGAGAGAGAGAGAAATGAAAACCTCTTCATTTCCAAAAAAAGTCAACTAAAACCCTTTTCATTCTGAGAGAGAGAGAGAGAGAGAGAGAGAGAGAGAGAGAGAGAGAGAGAGAGAGAGAGAGGAACCAGAGTAATGGTTATATATATTTCAGTTTGACAGCTTTATCTGTTACCTTAAGTAACGTGTCAAAGCCTCATTTATCCCCCAATCACAATGTCTCTCCTTCCCAACGTAGCCTCATTTTTATTGGTAGACGCAATCCTCCTCCTTCCCTCCCCCCCCTATCTTCTCTTCCCCTTCTTCTTCTCTTCCCTCCACCAGCATTCATTTATTCTGACGTCACGACGAGGTGATTAGCCGATATGTTGTCTTCTAAAGCGGTTCATCCATTCCAGCATATATCTCGTCCTTCGCTGAGGTTAATTCTGCTTCCTTATTACCTCATGAGAGATTCTGTGACCCTTTTTTCTACGTTCCACATCTTGCTGTGCATTTCCTTTCGTGGATTATATAATATGATGATTCTGAATGAAAATAGTTCTTGGTCTGCTTCCTTAAGTGTCTCTCTTTGACCTTTTGACCTTGAATATTGAGAGAAATGAGAAATTTATCTTAATAGCCATATTCTGTATGCATTATTTTTCTCTGACCTCAAACATATTGCCTACCTTCAATTCGTAATGTGTTCTTATGGACCTCAATGTGGACGTGTTTCTGCATTTCATTAACCATTTTTCGTATGCGTTATTTTTCTCTGACCTTAAATTTATTGTCTACCTTCCACCTGTTCCTATGGTCCTCAGTGATAAGAGAAATGGTAGGATGATTTTGGGGTGGGCCTATTTCTGCTCTCCACGTTCCCTTCTTGCTATAAAAAAAACATTCCCCATGCTTCCATTCATAAACTGTTCCTTTGGCCTTCGGTGAGAATGGAAATGAATAATTGACTTGAGAGATGAGAACGTATTTCTTATCCTCCATTTTCTCATCTTTACTCTCACCTCCCTTCTCCACTCCTCCCATTCATAATCTCCTTCTCTGACCTTCAGGGTCAAACGGAGACCCAGCTGGTTTTTGGGGGCGGGCCCATTTCCTATTTGCACTGAGGTGAAGAGACAGGGCTCCTTCTTTTTGTGTCATCTTGTAGACACGTGGATGAAGGCCTTCGCTATTTATACCGTGGGCCGAACTATTTTGGTTTCACCGTAAATCTGGACCTGTATGGGATAATTGACTTTGCCAGGGACCTGCAGACAAGGTTTTGCAGCGTGGATTATGACTTTTGCCTATCATTGTCATTATTAGTTGCTCTTGGCTGGATGCGACATTCCTGCTGTTCATATTTTAGTCTGATACTTCTCAGGTCTTTGACCCCGGATAACCTGGGCAGTTTCGAAGGCAGCTTCGAGATTGGAAACACGGCGGTACCATGATGGGAGAGGAAGATCCTCTATGCCTCCTGCATCTTGTGGCAGCCGTCATGCGAGTAGGAAAAATACACTGATGGGGGTGTTTTCCTAGTTGATTCACTTCAGTGAGGTCAAGTGGCCTTGTGTCACGAGATTCCAGCTCTACCGTAGTTGAATTATTATTCTCTCGATGCAAAAATAATGCAAAAAGGCAGAGAAAAAAAATTGCATCGAAATCTATGTTGATTTTCCATTAGAGTACAACCCGCCCCCCTACCCTCATCAAGGTTACGTAGTTTTTTTGGTTCGTGTTTTCCGATGAATGGTGTTTACGATCGCTCCGTCGGTTTGCAGAAGGCCCCGTTAAACTAGTCGTCATTTACCTCTGCGGTAAATATTTAGGAGAGAGAGAGAGAGAGAGAGAGAGAGAGAGAGAGAGAGAGGTCTCGTTCGCGTTGAGGTGTGAAATGGCCTCGTTGCTGTGTTTGGGGCCTGGTCTTCGCCTCTCCGAGGAAAACCAGAGGACTGGGTATTCTCTGCCCACTTCTCGTGGGTGGTCACATGTAACTACTACTATTTATTAATCCTGTAGGAGGTGGTGCTGTCAGTGCACCTCACGGAGTGTACTGTAGGCATTACCTGAGGTTATTTGCATCGTCCCTATTGCCCCCAGCTGCAACCGCTCTCATTCCTTTTGCTGTACCTCCGTTCATCTGCTCTTTCCTCCTGTTACACCTTTCAGACCTTTATACCGTCATCTCCCGTTTCAGCGCTGAATGACCTCATAGGTCCCAGCGCTTGGCCTTTGGCCTAAAACCTACATTCTAGTCTGTAGTTTACATTCACCCTGGACGGGTCTGAAACTGAGCCAGGCAGGTAAGAAATGGGATATCATTAAATGAGGCTTCAGCAGGTGGTCTTTGGCCTATATTTCACCTCTGAAAAAAAAAAAATTACTTCATATGCATATTTATATTTTCCTCGTGTGAGAACTATTTCTCAAGTTTCTTTCTTGGGGAAGTGAAGTCTATTCTACCCAAGTTCTCAGTGCGTTTTCTTCGTCAATGCTTTTGGGGAAATTTTATGAAAATATTATGAATGCAAACGTAGGTCGCATCGTCAGATCTTCTTTTTCGTTAAATATGTCAGTTCGGGAGTTTTTTTAGTTATCTTTTAGTTTTTCAGACTGACCTTTTTTTTTTCTTTTAGGAGCATACTGTCACTGCCGAAAATAACCAGTTAATTATTGTTCATTTTTGTTGAAAAATATGACAATTTCATCTTTCCCAGATTTATAAAAAAACTCTCTCTCTCTCTCTCTCTCTCTCTCTCTCTCTCTCTCTCTCTCTCTCTCTCTCTCTCTCTCTCTCTCTCTCTCTCTCTCTATACACACACACACACACACATATATATAATATATATATATATATATATATATATATATATATATATATATATATATATATATATATATATATATATATGTATATGAGAGAGAGAGAGAGAGAGAGAGAGAGAGAGAGAGAGAGAGAGAGAGAGAGAGATCAGATGTATTTGCAAGTATTTATGCTAAGTAGAAGAGCTCAAAGCGTTTGTGATTATTGGCTGAACACTATAATTTCTCCTTCCTTGTTTATTTTTTCTCGAAGTCGTCTTACCTACGCAAGTTAATCCACCTCCCCCTTCCCACTTTTCCGCGGTCTGAAGCCGTGTGGGTGTGTTTACGTAAGAGCGTGGTGGGTATGTGGGTGGGGTGGAGTGAGAGAGAGAGAGAGAATGTGGGCCACTGTACGTGGAGTGCCAGACAGACACCTATAGCTAGGTAGGTAGCTGTTAACGCCGAGAAGGGAAAAATGGTGTTTTTGAAGTGCCACTTTTGCAAATTATCATACTTGTAGTGGCACTGATTCTTCCTTGCTGAGTGCCACGGCTCCTCTCATCAGGAAGTGGAGGGAAGGTCGATCAGGTTTTTAAATTTTTTTTTTTTAACGTTTATTTTTCGTTTTTCTTCCTCTAAAAACGTCACGGTTGCTTATCGTTCTCTCCAGAAATGATTTTACAGGGAAATAAGTTTTTTTTTTTAATAATTTATTTTTCACTTTTCTTGGTCTTAAAAATGTCACGGTTGCTTAACGTTCTCTCTAGAATTTTTTTTTTTTTACGGGAAGGTCTATCAAGTGTTTTTTGTTTTATTGCTTTTAAATTGCATATTTTTGTTATTCTTTTTAATGTCTTAGAATAAGAAATAGCTTTAAACTGCTTAGGGTTCTTGTAAGTGTGGATTATTTTATAGGAAGTAGTTTGTTATCATTATTACAATTTTTGTATTTATAATGGCTTCATTCAATAGATATACATTGATTATTATTATTATTATTATTATTATTATTATTATTATTATTATTATTATTATTATTATTATTATTATTATTAAAGAAAATTAATGTAAATGCAAAAGATATAACGGAAATGATTGATGAAATTTATAAATGTGGGTAATAAAAGATACTATTTTTTTCGATGGATAGATACTTAAGAGGTTAGAATGATTAAAAGGATAAATCATAATAGTTATATGAGACGACGAAAGCAGGAGCATTTAGGTAGACTGTTGAACCAACTCTCCTTTATGGAAGTAAGGAATGATCACTGAATGGGAATCAGATGGCTAATTATTTGAAATGAATTGCTTGTATAATTTGCTTGGGATGTGAAAAATTTGAAAGTGCAAAGCAATGAGTTATTGATAAAAATTTGGAGGAAAGAATAGCTTAGGTCAAAAGGTCGATCACAGCGCATTGACATAGGTGGCCCTTTGGAACGTCCGTTTTCACTCCTATTTTGTTCCAAATCCCGATGCCCGTTCTAAGATGTTGTCGAAGTTATTTAAGGCGAAAATTCCGTGAGGTGCACTGTAGGCATTACTTAAGGATCTTTGCGGCGTCCCCTCGGCTCCTAGCTGCAACCTCTTTCGTTCTTTTTACTGTACCTCCGTTCATATTCTCTTTATTCCATCTGACTTTCCACCCTCTCTAACAATTGTTACATAGTGAAACTGAGAGGTTTTCCTCCTGTCGCACCTTTCAAACCTTCTTCCTGTCAGTTTACCCTTTCAGCGCTGAATGACCTCATAGTTCCCATCACTTAGCCTTTAGCCTAAATTCTGTATTCTACGCTTCCGCTTAAGCAAAAGCCTTGAAAAAGAAGAAGAAAATATAACCAATAACAAAATGAAAATAAATGCCACAGAGGTTGTGGAGGGGTTATAATAACAAAACCTCGTTAATAGCGACGCGGAAGTAATAGGCCAGATGGAGGAGTTCAGATGTAAACAAAACATTAATTGTTGACTTCATTATGTACCTTGTTTGCGAATGCCAAAATTCTGTGTTTGTTTGGACGGCCTGGTGTTTATATTTGACAGATTTTGTCGTTTCAGTACAAAGGAAAACTAATTTTGGTTATGAGCTGTAGAAAATAACTGAAGGAGATGGCAGTGTAAGATAGAAAATGACTGAAAAGACGGAGTATTATAAGATAGAAGATAAATGAAAGAGAGAATATGATAGGAAATAACTGAAAGGGAATATTATAAGATGGAAAGGAACTGGAAGAGAGAGTATTGTAAGATAGGAAATAACTGGAAGAGGGAATATTATAAGATAGAAAATGACTCAAGTAGGGAATATTATCAGATAGGAAATAACTGAAAGAGGGAGCATTATAAGATAGAAAATAACTGGAAGAGGAAACATTATAAGATAGGAAATAACTGAAATGTGGAATATTATAAGTTAGGAAATAACTGAAGGAGGGAGTATTTTTATAAGATAGAAAATAACTGAAAGAAAGTGTTATAAGGCAGAAAATAACTGCAAGAATCAGGAAGAAAATAGGAAAAGAAGAATGAAGTAAGAGGCAAAACGTGGTGACGATAAACAGAAGTAAAAGATTATATGAAATGAGAAACGACGTTGGTGAAAAGAGGAATAGGAGAAGTGTGAGAGAAAACGAAGAGAATGTTGGTGGTAAAAACGAAAAAGAAATGTGTATGAAGATAAAGCAAAATTAAATACTTAAAACAGAAAGAAAGATCTTTGTGAGAATCAAAAGGGAGAAGAAATGTTTTATTGAAAGGAAAAATGTAAGTGAAAGTGACGGTAAAAAAGAATAGACTCTTAGGTTAAGTAAAGAAAGAAAAGGAAAAAAGGTGAAAGGTTATGATAGGTAAAAAGTAAATAAATAAGATACGAGAATAACACATAGGGGGAAGAAGCGTCAGGGTGAAAGGTAGGAACAAATAATATGGAATAAAAATGAATGAAAGTAAAAGTGAAAATCGAAGTAAAAGGAGAAACAAACGTAGGAATACAATGACGAACCAAATAATATTTGAATGAAAAAATGAATTGAGTAAATCAAAAATGAAAAGAGAAAGGCCAAAAATTTGCATATAAATTAAAAATGGGAAAAATATCTAAGTGAAGGTGGGTTAATGTGTGGGCGTGAAAGGACAGGTGGTTGGCAGTGTGGTTGGTGTAGCCGGGTGGGAGGAGGTTCTGTTGTCAGAGGGGCGAAAGTAATGGGGAGAGGAGGGGAGGGGGCTGGGGGGTACTGGGTAGGAGGTGAGAAGGTAAAGGCACCCTAAATTCAAGGTAAGGGGCCAAAAGGAACTTGCTCGGAGTTTTATTTATAAAAAATGTAGGTCTTATTTCTCGCTTTGATAAATCAGTTATCTTCTTGGATATAATGATAAGAAAAATATTCTACTTGTTGAATATTTTTATTGCATGGCAAAGATCGGAGATGTATTTTCTTAAGTTTTTTTCAGAAAGAATTAATTAAAATGATTACACTGATAGATACTGTATCTGAATTGAAGTAATGAAACATACTTTATTAGGGTATTTACTCTCTAATAAATACTTTATCTGAATTGAAATGATGAAACATACTTTCGTGGTTGTCAATAAAGGAAATTAATCTCCGAAAGCACTTCTTGTTCACGGCTGTAATTCATTTCAGGTGTCAGATTAAGACCAGGGAAAAACGTACACGAGAGAATGACCTGCTTATTATCGAAGGAAAAGTGACTGTAATATAATTGACGAGTTATCCTTGATTGAAATTAAATAAGCAAGAGAGAGGGAGATGGATATAATGTTAATTCATTTCCTCCAAATTAGATAAAAGGGTTGATTTTTGCTGTAATTCCTTTGTTTTAGAAAATTCTAAAACAAAATCAGGAAAGGGACCTTAATATACTAGACCAATTATCCCCGATTGGAAATAAATAATCAGGAGAAAGAAGTGATATCACTTAAAAAATTCTAAACTGAATAAAAGGATTGATTTTTGCAATGCCCTTATTTAGAAAGTTCTGAAAAAATAAATCAGAAAAACCATAAACAAGATACTTTTCATCAACACACAGATGACAACGCTTTCATTATTCCTCTTGGCCCCTTCGAAGTCACTGCTCTCCTTATTTCATTATGGCATGACAGATACTGTTGTCAGGTCCAACACCCCTTCCCCCCTTTTTGCAATGACGCCTCCCCCCCCTATTCCCTTTCCCCCAACAAACCTGGGCCCATCGCCACCCTTTCAATACACACATGTTCCTGTTTCAATTTTGGCTGCGTTGCGGGCGTGAAGGAAATTACAGAAGGGTTTAGTGGGTGGGCATAGTGGGAGGAGGAGGAGTAGGAGGAAGAGGAGGAGGTGATGGTGTTGGAGGAAGTAGAGAAATGGTGGAATCTGATGAGAAGGAGGAACTTGAGTAAGTCAGGTAGGCGTATGGAGAGGGGTAGTGGAGGGGTGGGGGGGTTAGGTAATGTCAGGGCATGGCGTGTGCGTGTGTTTGGGGGCGCGAAACCCAGCGAGGGTATATGGGCATGAAAGGCCCCAGTTTTCACGGTGGGCTGCCGCCGAGGAGGAGGAATTGAAATAGGTGACGGAGGAGGTTCCTGTAACGGCCTTTGAACTTGAAGCCCTCAGCTGATTGGCTGGCTGTTCGCGAGAGTATTTTTTGAATTTTCAAATGTCGCCTCGGGTGTTTCAGTGTGATAACGGAAATAGTGATGGTGCTGATATGCCCTTCATCTGTTTATGATAACGGATGTGATCATCTTGTCCGTGATTTATCTGGAAGCTGATTTGAAATCGACGACCTTCTGTCCTTGACGTTAGTTTTCGGGTGGCACAGGTCAGGTCAGGTCATATTCGCCGCCATGTCGCACCGGAAGGGTCTTTGTACTTGCTGGAAATGCCTTGAGGTAAGGATGCCCTATATAGGTCGTTAGGCCTGTATATATCATAGTCCTACGAGAGCCTAAGGTATATGTTCGCTGTAGGCTTGTGTATTTCATAGACGTGAGTGTCGTACGTGTGAAGGCCTGTGAATTTCATAGATGTATGAGTCCAATACGTGTGACTATCATAGGCTTAATAATTTCATAAGCTTATGTATATCATTCTCCGTAGGGAGGTAATGCCGTCAGTGTACCTCATAAGGTGCACTGTAGGCATTACTTAAGGTTCTTTGCAGCGTGCCTTCGGTCCCTAGCTGCAGCCCCTTTCATTACTTTTACTGTGCATCCTATCATATTCTCTTTCTTCCATCTTACTTTCCTTCACCCTCTCCTAACAGTTGATTCATAGTGCATCTGCGAGGTTTTCCTCCTGTTACACCTTTCAAACCTTTTTTACTGTCAAGTTCTGTTTCAGCGCTGAATGACCTCATAGGTCCCAGTGCTAGTCCTCAGGATCTACACCCCGTCTCTTATTTTTCGACTGTGTTAATGTGTGATAAACGAGTCACGTGCTGATGTGATTATAATCATATATACATATATAATATATAGCTATGTGTGTGTATATATACATACATACATATACACATTCATACATACTGTACATATTTACATACAACAATTCTCAAGCTGCTAATTATGCTGGGAGTAATAGCCATGCAATTGCACGGGGCGGTCAGTGACTGTACTGAGCATTCCGTCGACATTATTAGCAAAGCACTGACAGCACCAGCAAGCACTCTAGTTGGTAGAGTTTATGAAAAATGACCAGAACAGAATGTTGGCAGCGTGACAGGTTGGCATTACCGCAGAAGCAATGAGGCGGAGTGAGTTTGGTAAATGATTGATTACAGAAAGGAAAGACTTTGTCGAAACTCTTTTTTATTATGGTTTTTTTTATTAACTTTGTTTTCATGTATTTTATCGTAAGCTGTGTCAGAAGCTGTCCAACTTGTAGTTCGTTTGTATTGATGTTACCGCCTATATATATTTGTGTGTCTGTGTGTATATATATATCAATACTGTTACGTTACTTTGATCATCTTTGGGTCTGAACAGTGGTTGGATGGGTGTCCAATAGGGAAAGTACGGTGAATCTGACGATTAAAACCCGTAGAATTTTGTTATCAATGTAGACAGGCCTCCGGAATAATCACATTATTATTATTATTATTATTATTATTATTATTATTATTATTATTATTATTATTATTATTATTATTATTATTATTATTATTATTATTTTACTTTCTTCCGAACTAATTATACTTCCTAATTCATCTATCTCTTTTCTCACTGCTTAGCAGTAACAGTTGCCAATCCCGTCGGCCTTAGCATGACAAATATGCAAATGCAGTTTTATAGTGGTAAGACAGATACGGGCCTTGCACCTAAATCTTGGTGAGAGAGAGAGAGAGAGAGAGGTGTTAATTTAGTCGAAAGTAGAAACAGCGATCACAAGGCTAGGGACAGCAGTTAGAAGAGAGAGAGAGAGAGAGAGAGAGAGAGAGAGAGAGAGAGAGAGAGAGAGAGAGAGAGAGAGAGAGACGTGAAGTGACTGTGTCAACGAACTTCTATAAGTGACGGCATAGCTACTTGTTGCATATCAGTAGTTGCCTTTAAATGTTCATCGGTGAATTAAGTTCGAGACTAGTAAATGCCATGTCACACCCGGAAGTGAATTCGTAGTCGGGGTTTGCGTGCGTGAATCTTTAGATTTGTGGTGACTACAAGATATACGATTGCTTAAAAAATATATATATAATCGTTTTGAAGGTATCAAGATGGTTACTTTAAACTGTTTGTTAATACACTTGAGCGTTATTTTAAATACTGATAGGTTGAAATGTTTAGCTTAAAATATGTTCTGTAATAAAATTCGTAAACGATATTTTATTAGGTTTCTTATATCAGTAAGAACGCTTACTATTTATTTAAGTTGTAGCTTTCCTGTCGAAAGAAGAAAAAACATAACACAAATAGATGTTTAAAGAAAAAAAAAATTGACACGAAAACACCGTAAAATTGCCAAACCCACACTTGAGAAAATAAAGAAAATAAAACCTAGTCGGCACCTTTGATATGCACCTGTTCAGGTAATAACCATTTTCTTGCTTGTCGCTTCTGATACGTTTTTTATTATTTTTTTTTTTCATGCATCAGGAACCGGAAGTTCCGCATACGTATTAGGGTTAGGGGGTTACAGCATGAGGAAAAAAGTTATTGATGAAACCTTGAGTCTCCTCGTGTGCTAAGGTAAGCAATGATCACCTGCCAATTACTACAAAGGTAAGGCGCAGGTGAATAGTGGTGTGACTGAAAGAATTCAAGGATTTTGGCGCAAATATAGATATACTCTGAAACTTGACAAGCGACGGTTGTTTTAATCCTTCCTAGATCTTGTATTCAAGTCACAAAGTTAAAGGTTGTTATTATTGTTATTATTAGTAGTAGTAGTGATAGTAGTATTATCATTTCATACATTTTTTGTTATTGTTATTTTTAAAAGTTGATTATTTCAAGTATCGTATCACATGGCAACTCAGATGATCAAACAATAATAATAATAATACTAATAATAATAATAATACTGATAATGATGTTGATGATGATGATGATGATGATGATAATTATTATTATTATTATTATTATTATTATTATTATTATTATTATTATTATTATTATTATTATTATTATTATTATAAGGGGCACCGATTGCAGTATTTGGAATGAAGGACGAGTGTAAATTGCGATGGTTTTGGAAACAGGAGGAGAAGAAGATCCAGAGTTTTGGGTAGTTGTCCTTCCTGCTGGAGTTATTCAGGTTTTAGTTTTTTTTTTAGCTTTTCAAATGTCTTTTTTCATTGTAAATGAGGAAAAACTACCAGTCTCATACGAAGGCTTACCCGCTGAAATAACCTTTCATTGCACTACTCATGACAATTTTGAAAGGGGAAAACCAAAATATAGGTAGTATGAACTATTGAATTAGTGTCAACTACTGTACATTGTATATATATGTATATATATATATATATATATATATATATATATATATATATATATATATATATATATATAATACTGGCGCTTAAATTATAAATGTGGCAGTGACCAATATCTTATTTTTCCTCGAAACCACCCCAGTCTGTGGAAATGGCCTAATTATAGAGACAATTCATCTTAAAATCACAGGCCAGCTCTTATATACACGCAGATTTAAAGTTACGTGCATATATAATTCGTCCTATTATTCGGTCATGAAAACCCAGTTCTGAGAATGACAGCAAAAAATCACGTAATCTATTAATCATACAAAGATATAAAGCTAAATACACATACGTATGTATATATATCTTAGTATGAGGTTATTAAAACCCAGCTCCAAGAATGACAGTAAAAAAAGTCATGCGATTTATTGATTATGCACAGATTTAAAGCAATTCGAACACATATTCAGTTATCAAAACCCAGTTCTAAGAATGACAGCAGATCACGTGACGTAATCTGCTGCATCAAGTACTTACTCAAATCCTCTTCTTTCCTTTTCCTGGACAGGCGGCCGGTTCCCCCCTGTCCATGATGGGCTTTCCAGGCCCTGAGACAGACTACCAGCCGTCCAGCCAGGAGCTCATCGATCGCCAGAGCCAGGACTTCGTGGACGAGAGACTCGCCGAGTTCCAGGCCCAGATCCACCAGCTACAAGGTAAAGTGTTCACAGTAGCAGTTCTTTGACCCCAAATTGTTTTTATCTTTGATTTCTGTTTTGAGTTCTATTATTTACTTGTCTCTCTTTTATTTATTCATTTATTTATTTATTTATTTTGCTTATTGGGCCGTTATCGGGCTGTTTTTAAATTGAGGCCGTCGGGGTTGTAGAATTCTGCTTTTCCATCTAAGGGTTGGTCACAAGGCAGCGTCGTTAAGAGTAGATATTAAGTGTTATTTGTTTTTAGTTGTGATTTTTGAGGTTACAAAATTGAAAGTAGCAGTTGTTGAGTCATCTGATTTTATTTATGATTTCTGTTTTGAGTTTTATCATTTTCTTGTTTCTTTTTGCTTTGAGTACTGGGCTACTCTTTGTTTTGGGGTCCGTAGGTTTGCAGAATTCTACTTTTCCAGCGAAGTTAAGTTAAGTATACCTTAGTTTTACCAGACCACTGAGCTGATTAACAGCTCTCCTAGGGCTGGTCCAGCTAAGGGTTGGTCACTAGATACAAGGTGAAATGTTGTTACGAATAGTTATTCATTCTCATTTGTTTTTATTTGTGAGTTTTGTTTTGAGTTTTATTCTCTTTTTTGTCTCTTTGCTTTGGGTACCGGGCTGCTTCCATGGGATTGTAGGATTCTGCTTTTCTAGCAAGGGGTTCCACATTGGCTTGTATTATTATTATTATTATTATTATTATTATTATTATTATTATTATTATTATTATTATTATTAGTAGTAGTAGTAGTAGTAGTAGTAGTAGTAGTAGTAGTAGTAGTAGTAGTAGTAACAGTAGGATTTTTCGGCCTTGTATTCTTAGTAAAAGCAGTTTCCCTTCGTGAATGAATGAGTGCGCGCGCGCGTGTGGGAGGTGTGTGTGTGTGGTACTGGAAACTGGGAGGGGGGGGGGAAGAGGGGCCGTTGCCCCAGAAGGTGAGACTTTCCACGACATTATTACCCACGTGTAGAATATTATGTTTCGACAGACGTTGGAAATAATCAAATTTCGATTGCATTTATGTGTTTTCAAACGTGCCGCGCTAACCGCGCATTAGCAGTTTTTTTTTTTTTATTTTTGTATCAGAACATTGAAAGACAGTTACGTTTCAATACATTTTGAAAATAATAAGCTTTCTACCAATGAAAGGCAGTTACGTTTTAATAACATTTTAAGAATAATAAGTTTTCTACCAATGAAAAGCAGTGACATTTTAATAGATTTTAAGAATAACTTTTCTACCGTTGAAATGAAGTTACGTTTTAATACATTTTAAACAGTAATAGTTTTTTCGATACAAGTCAAAGATAATTCGTTCTTATTTGCGTGCGTGCATTTAGTAAATTCGTACACTCCGTCTTTGTACCATGAGTGTGAGTGGACAAGTTCACGTGTTCGTGAAAAAGCCCTTGCGTGTGTCCATTCCATTCCTCTCTATGGGAACGACAGAAATATATGGGGGAGGGTAATTGTCGTGCTTACCTCGTCATTACCTTTCTCTGTAGATTCAATACCTGCCTGCTCGCTCTCTCTGTCACCCGTATTTTTGGTGTTTTTTGATGTAGCGTCGTTTACAACTTTTTTTTGTTATTTTTGTGATTACCGTTGTTTTTGTTTTTTTGTATGGAGGGTTTTTTGTATAGTGTATGAGTGAGAAATTTATTTCTGTGTAACGCTTGTTCACGTGTTGATTTTTCCATATATATATATTATATATATATATATATATATATATATATATATATATATATATATATATATATATATATATATATATATATATATATATATATATATATATATATATATATATATATATATATATATATATATATATATATATTTATATTATATATATATATATATATATATATATATATATATATATATATATATATATATATATATATAATATATATGTATATATATACAATATATAATATACATTATATATATATATATATATATATATATATATATATATATATATATATATATATATATATATATATATATATATATATATATATATATATATATATATATACGTCTGTCTGTCTTTGTTTATAACAATCAAGAACAGTATAAACCGATTTGCATATAAGAGAGAATAAATCCTCTCTCCTGCTGACTTTTGTAAAAATCACCAAAACCTCTTGCTTTCTAAAGCATCACCTACCTCAATACCCCGCGAGTAGGGCCACGTCTCCCACGCGAATTCTGCCCCCTCCCTCCTTCCGTCCCTCCCTCGGGCCAAGCAAAGCAGAAGCCACTGTGTTGCTTCCGTCGTCCCATTTACAAGAATCTTAATTAACCGAACATCTGTTCACGGGAAAAAGTCTTCCCGCCCAATTAGACGAAGACTTCAGTTTTATTCATCGCCCCGGTCTTTCAGAAGGAGGAGAAGCCTTTGATGATCCGCCACGCGTGCGCCCCCGGAAAATCAGGTCTCTCTCTCTCTCTCTCTCTCTCTCTCTCTCTCTCTCACACATGCGGTCGTCAAACGCCGTAACGAAATCAAAACAGTCTGCTGGGCTTGTCCCCGAAACCAGTGTCTTCCCTCCTCTTCCTCCTCCTCATCCTCCTCCTCTTCCTCCTCCACCTCCCCCTCCTCATCCTCCACCTTCTCCTCCTCCACCTCCTCCTCCTCCTCCTCCTCCACCTCCTCCTCCTCATCCTCCACTTCCTCCTCCACCTTTTCTTCCTCCTCCTCCTCCTCCTCCTCCTCCTCCTCCTCCTCCTCCTCCTCCTCTTTCCTTCTTTTACGCCCACGGCATCCCACATTCAACCAAACACCCATCCACCCACCCAGTCACCCAAACACACCCACCCACCCACCCACCCAACCAAACGCTTTGCCTTCTGCCACCTGCCTTGGCATTTTCTTCCTTCTGTTATTTTTTTCTCTGTTTTTTCTCTGAAGCCTGATGGAGGACAGGTCGTCTAGACGGTGCCCGAGCCAAAAATCGCGTAAAAAACCGAAATTTACAAGAGGCTATTGACCTTCCTTGCTCCGATTTCGTTCAGTTTGAAATCGACGGAAAGTATTTCGAGAAATTCCGTGGGCGCGATGGGAGGAATGTGCTATTTTCAGTTTTTTGAAATATTAAAACTGCTCTTAGAGTTTTTCCCTTGGCTGTTACGGGATGGGGTATTTAGTTTTAAATTTTGAGAGTATCTTTGTTTGTGACAGGATGAAGGGGTATTCAGTTTAAAAATTTGGTGACCAAAAGCCATTTTGAGATTTCGTTAGTTGCGCTATGAAGGAATATTTCGTTTGAAATTTTATGACTGAAAGCTGTTTTGAGATTTTCTTTGGCTGTGACAAGATGAGGTATTTATTTTAAATTCAAAATCGAAAGCTGTTTTGAGAATTTCTTTGGCTGTTACCGAATGGATGTATTGCTTTTGTGCTTTAATCAGAACGAGCTCGATTGTGACAGGGAAAATGTGCTTTTTTTAATAATTCTGTTGCCTTCCTAGGGGTGAATGAAAAATGTTGTATCAAATTATACAAATATGTATATATATATATAAATGTGTATATGTATATACGTATATATATATATATATGTGTGTATGTGTGTGTGTTTGTGCGCGCACGCGTGTTCAAAGAATGATCCTAATTAATCCAGGGATTACAACTCAACCAAAAGCAGTCTTGCCATTTTCGCTCCTGTACATCCTATAATCCATCTATTTGAGGGCCCCGTTCAGAAGCGGAGGTGATCTCATTTGGGCGTAGCAGGCCACATGCACACCGGAGAGAGAGAGAGAGAGAGAGAGAGAGAGAGAGAGGGTCTTGACTTCGCCTTTTCCTTAGAGGGAGAAAATTGATTGATTTACGCTGCCAAATTTTAAACGGTTTCAGTCCTTTGGATCGTTCGGTGTTTGTTGCTTTTGGGTCGGTCAAGCGATGTTCGTGTGATCGTCGTGGTTAACCAGTCAGGATCGTCGTGGGTTAATCGGGATCGTCGAGAGTTAATCAGGATTGTCGTGGGTTAATCAGGATTGGCAAGGGTTAATCGGGATTCTCGTGAGTTAATCAGGATTGGCTTGGGTTAATCAAGATCGTCGAGGGTTAATCAGGATCGTTGTAGGTTAATCAGGATTTTCTTGGGTTAATTAGGATCTTTGTGGGTTAATCAGGATTGTCGTGGGTTAATCAGGATCGTCGAGGGTTAATCAGGATTGTTGGTTGAGTTTATCAGGATCGTGGTGGGTTAATCAGGATCATTGTGGGTTAATCAGGATTGTCGTAGGTTAATTAGGATCTTTGTGCGTTATTCAGGATCCCCGTGGGTTAATCAGGATTGTCGTGGGTTAATTGAGATAGTTGTGGGTTAATCAGGATTGTCGTGGGTTAATTAGGATCGTTGTAGGTTAATCAGGATTGTCGTAGGTTAATTACGATTGTTGTGAGTTAATCAGGATTGTCATAGGTTAAATAGGATCTTGTGGGTTAATCACGATCGTCGTGGGTTAATTAGGATCGTTGTGGGTTAATCAGGATTGTCGTGGGTAATTAGTATCGTTGTAGGTTAATCAGGATTGTCGTGGGTTAATTAGGATCGTTGTGGGTTAATCAGGGTTGTCGTAGGTTAAATAGGATCTTGTGGGTTAATCAGGATCGTCGTGGGTTAATAAGGATCGTCGTTGGTTAATTATGATCATTGTAGGTTAATCGGGATTGTCGTGGGTTAATCAGTTTGGTCCATTATAAATTAATTTAGATGGTCGTGAGTTAATCAGGATTGTTGTGGGTTAACCAGTTTGTGGTTCAACTTAGAATGATTTAGATGATCGGGGGTTAATCAGGATTGTTGTGGGTCAACTAGTTTGGGTCATCGTAGATTAATTCATATGATCGTCGGTTAATAATTTGGATCGTCGAAGGTTAATCTTGATCGTCTTGTGTTAGTTTGAATTATAGGGGCTTTGAAACATTTTGAACTCACTTAGATTAGCCAATTCGTATTGTTCTTCATTACTTTAATCACCATGTCTTTATATTTTTATATCCTTTGCTTTGGTCAGTTTACCGTGTAGTTAAAAGAAGTATTTTATCTTTTTAAACGAAAAAATTCCGTTATTCATTCATTAAATGATTTCAGACTTTGCCTCTTGAAATACCGAAAGAGTCCTGTTTCATTAAAGTTTACGCTGAAATCCGGAAAAAATCCCATTTTCTGTAATTCGTTTAGAAAACGAGGTGCGCACAGTATAGTTCCGTAATGACTACATTTCTCGTGAATGAATGAACGGAGATAATGTCTAATTGTTGTTTTTGACCTTAGTGGGTTGCACCTTTGTGTGGTGTTTATATCTGCCTATTAAATTTCTTCTTTGATTGAAGAATAAGATTGATACCAAGAGAACGGAACTTCAAAAAAGCGTCTGTCTGCCTCATTGTGGTGTACTGCCGTGTATTGTCGTGTATTTTGAACAGTCATGTTCCCCCTTGACCTTCTGATAGACCGGACCAAGACGCGTATGAATGCCTGCGTCCAGGAAGACATACACATGCGCTAATATATCCTGCAAATACTGTGATGCTTGCAGGAATTAGAGTGTGTTGTATTTTATTGCTTTAATCAAAGAAGCACTTATCAAATATAGGTCCTCTTGTCCCGTTGCTAAGTAACCAATTGGTTCTTAGCCACGTAAAATAAGTCGAATCCTTCGGGCCAGCCCTAGGAGAGCTGTTAATCAGCTCAGTGGTCTGGTAAAACTAAGGCATACTTAACTTTGGGTGTAAGTTATTCCCAAGGTATAATGAACTCGATATGGAAAAATATTTGTGATTTAATATTTGTTAAAGATATAAGTACAGATTGTTGCGTTTTGATGTTTTCAATGACTTTTTAGGTCAGTTCATGGCTTCTACAGACTAACTGCTTTGTATTTTATATTTGTCAAAGTATAGGTCGTCAGTTTATGATTTTTACAGACCAATTACTTTGTATTTTATATTTGTCAAAGTTTAGGTCATCAGTTCATGATCTGCACAGACTAATTACGATGTACCTCATGCCCCAATTAGTTGTGATGAGATATGTACGGCGCCATATTTGTATAATGTGGCCGTCTCATGTATCATAATTAATGAAGGTCCTCACCCACACAAGGATACGATTTACAGTGTTTCTTGCAAGGCGCACTGTAGACATTACCGAAGGGTCTCGTTTGGTCTTTTCTCCCATTGATGTCCAACTCCTTCAACTTCACAGTTCTTTGATTTTCATCTTTTACCTTTCATCGTTTTTCATCTTTTCGTGAGTTTTATCCTGATTTCACCTCGGAGTAATTAATTCATTGTTCTTTTGATATTTGGTGCTTAGTCAGTTTCGGTTTGAGAATTTTGATGGTGTTTTTATCTTTGACCTTGAAATTTAAAAATGCTGTATCTGCGACCATGGAATTAAATGCTGTATCTTCGCCCATGGAATTAAATGCTGTATCTTCGACTATGGAATTAAATGCTGCATCTTCGACCATGGAATTAAATACTGCATCTTCGACCATGGAATTAAATGCTGCATCTTCGACTATGGAATTAGATGCTGCATCTTCGACCATGGAATTAAATGCTGTATCTTCGACCATGGAATTAAATGCTGTATCTTCGACCATGGAATTAAATGCTGCATCTTCAGCCATGGAATTAAATGTTGCATCTTCGACCATGGAATTAAATGCTGCATCTTCGACCATGGAATTAAATGCTGCATCTTCGACCATGGAATTAAATGCTGTGTCTTCGACTATGGAATTAAATGATGTATCTTCGACCATGGAATTAAATGGATTTTGTATCTTCAGCCATGGAATTAAATGCTGCATCTTCGACCATGGAATTAAGTGCTGTATCTTCGACTATGGAATTAAATGCTCTGTCTTCGACTGTGGAATCAAATGCTGTATCTTCGACCATGAAATTAAATGCTGTATCTTCGACTGTGGAATCAAATGCTGTATCTTCGACTGTGGAATTAAATTCTGTATCTTCGAGCATGGAATTAAATGCTGTATCTTTGACTATGGAGTTAAATTCTGCATCGTCGACCAGTGAATTAAATGCTGTTCGGGTATAGTATGGAAAGTATTCTGACTGAAATTAACACATCTTATATCGTAAACCCCACTGGTTTTAAATATAAAATAAATATAAAGAAAATAAACAGCTTTTAAGTTCTATGCAATTCATCCTTGGCGGTTGCCGGAAGTCGTTCATTGCAAATTTCTCAACGAGTTTTGAAATAAATTGAGAATTTTTATAAACCGTCGACGCCAAAAACTCTGCATAAAAGTAAGAGATTTTCCTTTCACCTGAAAGATTTTTTCTTATCTAAAAGAATTTTTTTGGGCAAGAATTTTTTTTTTTTTTTTTTTTTTTTTGCAAGTTTCAAGAAATGTTTGCATTCTTACACTTGAAAGATTTTTTCATGCCTGAAAGAAATTTTTTGGCGTGTGTTTTTTTAACAGATATCAAGAAATGTTTCCACTTCGTCTTTTGGTATGAAATATTAAGGAGTATTTTGGTTTTTCTGAATAATAGTCTTTCATTTTCTTTCCTTTCATATTTGCCACCAATTCGGAAATGGAGTAAAAATGAGTTTGCAAGTTTTCCTCATTATTAGCTCTTTTTCTCCTACTTTTACTCTGTCTTCTGTGTAGAAATAGAGAGGAAAAACTTTGCATTATTATTCTCTCTCATTTTCTCCTATCCTTTCACTCCTCGTCTTCTTTGCAGAAATTGTGAGTCAAAAGGTATAAATGTTTTTGCTCAAATTTCCAAACTTCGCCACCTCGTCGCTTGGAAAGAGATGTTAAGAAATGTTTAGGTTTTTCTCAATTTTCTCATAGTTATTATCTTTCGACACTCCTGTTAGACTGTCTCAAGGCTGTCATAAATACAATGTTTTCACTTTTTCGTGTATTTTTAATATTCTCATTATGTTGTTTTCCCCCCGTCTCTCTCTCTCTCTCTCTCTCTCTCTCTCTCTCTCTCTCTCTCTCTCTCTCTCTCTCAAGTATTTTTAATATTCTCATTATTATGTTGTTTCCCCCCTCTCTCTCTCTCTCTCTCTCTCTCTCTCTCTCTCTCTCTCTCTCTCTCTCTCTCTCTCTCTCTCCTTCATGTATTTTTAATATTCTTTCTTTTCAAGTATTTTTAATATTCTCATTATGTTGTTTCCCCCCCACTCTCTCTCTCTCTCTCTCTCTCTCTCTCTCTCTCTCTCTCTCTCTCTCTCTCTCTTTCATGTATTTTTAATATTCTCATTATGTTTATTTTTAATATTCTCAATATATTGTTCATTTTCAATGCTCTCGTAATGTTGTTTTCCTCTCTCTCTCTCTCTCTCTCTCTCTCTCGCATGCATGCTTTATTGTTGTTGTGCAGGGCGGGTGGGCGTGCGGGCGGTTGGGTGATATAGCAGCTCACTGTGTTGCATTCAGTTGGCCATCCCAGTTGGCCTTGGGTGGACATTTATGGACGCGCGGTTCTGATCCGGTCAGGTACCCGAGGCTTATCCTAGGAAAAAAAAAAAAATGTTCACAAAAAAAAAGAAGCGGTCAACTGATTCTGAGCTGTAAACAAGGAATATTCCTCTAATAACAAGGAATAAAATGTAACTAGATCAGGTTTTTAAAATTGATTTAGGTGTATTTAGATAAGAAATTATAATTTATTATTTGATTTCAATGGACTTTTTTTCAAATGTATTTTTTTCGTTGTTGATCCAAAGAAGAAAAAAGTGAACAAAGGAAATTGTCAACTGATTCTGAACGGTAAACAATTAAGAATCATTTGAATTTGGAGATGATTTCAATGGAATCTTTTTTATATATTATTTTTCCTGTTATTTATCCAAAGAAATAAAAAAAAACAGATTTACAAGAAACGGTCAACTGATTCTGAGCGGTAAGCAATTAAGAATCACCTGAATTTGGAGGTGATTTCAGTAGGATCTTTTTTTCGAATGTATTTCTTTCGTTGTTTATCCAAAGAAGCAGAAAAAATTAACAAGAGAAGTGAGCTGATTCTGAGCAGTAACAGTTAAGAATCACTTGAATTTGGAGATGATTTCAGTGGAATCTCTTATTCGAATCTGTTATTTTTCCTGTTGATATCTGAAGTTTTTCAAAGAAGGAAGAAAGAGGAAAAAAAAAGGTTCACAAAAAGAAACGATCAAGTGATTCTGAGCAGTAAAGAATCAAGAATCCTTAAATTTGGAGATGAATTCAATAACTATATTTTCGAATGTATTTTTTTCCAGTGGATATCAGAAGCTTATTTAAGAAAAAAAAAATAAAACATTCACAAAAAAGAAACCATCAACTGATTCTGAACAGCAACCGATTAAGAATCACTTGAATTTGGAGGTGATTCAGTGGAATTTTTCTTTTTCACGAATCTATATATTTTTTCCTGTTGATATCAGAAGCTTATTTTAGAAAAAAAAAGGAAAGTATTCACAAAAAAGAAACCGCCACCCAATTCTGAGCATTAAACAATTAAGAATCACTTAAATTTGGAAGTGATTTCAGTAGAATTTTCTATTTTTTAAATCTAGTTATTTTTTTCCCTGTTGATATCAGTAACTGTTGATTAGCGCGTCTCAAGAGGACTATATTGGACGGTGAGACTGCCCCGTTTATCCGTTTCGTTCTAATGTTAGATGTGAACTCACCGATGGACCGGTTTGGACCGTATACGATATTTTTGAGTGTGACACCTGAGCGGCGACTTCCAAAGACACAGTTATGGGGAACAAACTTGATAATATAAGTTTTCATAAAGGGATCCCCGTTATGGGGAAGGGGGGTGGGAGGGGGTTAGTTCCGTCAGTGCACTTCACGCG
>NC_089786.1:4180000-4197500 GCF_040412425.1 Macrobrachium rosenbergii | reverse complement strand
ATATTTTGGTATACATTACGTTTGATTTAGTTACATGTATATATATATATATATATATATATATATATATATATATATATATATATATATATATATATATATATATATATATATATATAATATATATAAGCAGGATGTCAGAAAAACTAGGGCGTTGGTACATGATGCTTTAAAACGGGCGTCTGATTGGCTGATGTAATCACGGGATGGGATTATCTCATTTATTACATTTATATTCGTTTTTATATTCGTGCAGTGGTTTCAGTTTGTAGTTGCCCTTTTAATAAAGAGAGAGAGAGAGAGAGAGAGAGAGAGAGAGAGAGAGAGAGAGAGAGAGAGAGAGAGAGAGAGAAACATGTAATATAGGTATTGACATTTACAAAGACAAAGAATGGCATGTCCACCTTGCGATAATGATATCAAAGTGCTTTCATTATCACTATCTCCGTCAAGGAAATTGTGAGGATTGAATGCTTTCACTCACGGATACGTCGGTCTGTCTTTGAGGTAACTAAATATATCTAGACCGGATTGAAAAAAATTGAATAAAACTCAATATAAAAAACATCAGTTATTCATATTTGACCTCCAACGGGTGATAAACCTTTTCATGCAAATGTAAATGGAGATTTTATAGGCGCGCTGATAGGAATTTCTCTTATCTTTATAACCGATTTAGTGCCCGGAACTAGTGTCGATTTCAAATTAAATCGACATGAGTCTCTTTACTTTTATATATGTTGTGAAGTCAGTGCACTCATTTGTTAATTTATGCAAGAGAACTAGATCTAGATCACCATCTGGGGTTTCATCATGGCGTTACAAACCTCACCCCTCCCGAGCTATCACCTTCAGGAACCCCGCTTCCTCCATTTGCTTGAACTACCTCCTCCCCACTTTCATGCTCCCAAAATTATTTCCTCTAACCCCAATCCCACCCACAATAAGGCCGTCCCTTTTCCTCTCTCCCTCACACACACACACACACTCATATACACATATACACATACATACACACACAAACACACACTCGGTTTCCCAGATACGTACGAGCGAATTCTAAGTCAGCGTGATGGAAATTAATATTTACTAATCTCTCTTCTGTTAACTGTCTTGTCTTTTCTTGTGTGATGTTCAGCATCAGAGTATTATAGAAGCTTTATTCTTACTCTGGCCAAATTGCGGAAGGGTTCTTCTTCCCATGTAGCTGAATCGTTGGAACTTGAGCAGTTCAACTTGGTATATGTACAAGTTTTTATTTATTTATTTATTTATTTTTTTTTCAGTATTTCGTATAATCATATATATATATATACATATATATACACACACATACATGTATATATATATATATATAATGACATACAGATATACATGCATACATACATACTTACTTATATACATGCAATGTGCGAGACATGAATATTCCTGGTCAAATTAGCATGTCACGACAACAAGTCCAGGAACCGAAAAAAAAGAAAACACAACTAATATTAGAGAAGGGAGTTCTTTTGTTTTCGGTAGTCGAGTGCCTGTCGTCACGTATATAATTATCTGTTACAAAAAAAAAAGAAGAAAAACTATGTGGATAATGAGTCATTTGCCTTATCATGGTCTCCGGCCATTATGTTAATTTTCTTGGAGAGTGTTGGTTTTGGAGATGACTGAATAATTTCAAGTTTTGACGCTAGTGGTTTAATGAATTATGCTCCTATTTCGTTTTTGGTGAATTTCATCCATATTTCAAGGGAAGGCTGTAGTGGTTTTAAATGAACAGTTTAAAGTTTTGACGTTAGGAGTTCGATGAATTCTGTTGCTAATTGTGTTTTAGTGAATTTTATTCATATTTCAACAAGAGGAATACAGAGTTCAGCGAATTCAGTTCATAGTTTCACTCTCTTTGTTCAGTCTCTGGTGAATTCCGTTCATAACTTGCATATTATATAGAGGAACAATTTTAAGTTTTGACGTTAGAAGTTTGATGAATTCTGTTCCTGTTTAGATTGTAGTCAATTTCATTCAAATGTCCACAGGGGGAATTCAGAGTTTTAGCGAATTCCGTTCATATTTCTACTTTCGCTGTCCGCGTTTAGGCGAATTCCGTCCACAACTTGAATGCACGATCCCTGATTTAATTTACTCGTCTACATCTCGTTCAGATTTTGAGATCAGCCAATCGAATTCTTTTCACGTTCTGAACTTATAACCCCAAAGTTTAACAGATTCTGTCCATTGGGCGTGTTGTCGCAATTATTGTTATCTAAACGCCTCTCTGATTTTGACTGGAAGAACTCAGTGTTCATTGCTAAGATTTCAGGTCAAATTTTGAGTTTTGACTTTCAGAATTCAGTGATTTTTTTATTTGAACGAAAGCATTTTAGTGCATTTCATTTTTATTCGTTTATCTGTCGCTGCATTTCTTCACTATAATATTATTATTTATTATTATTATCAGGAGAAACAACAGTAGTAAAAGCATTAGTTAAGTTGACATCAGTATATGTTGCCACAAAGAATATTTTCAAAAAACTATATTTTTTGTCACCCTTACAAGAAAGAAAAACATTATTATTATTATTATTATTATTATTATTATTATTATTATTATTATTATTATTATTATTATTATTAGAAATAACAGTAGTAAAAGCATTATTTATATTGGGGTCAGTATACGTTTCCACAAAGAGTTTTTTCAAAAAATTATATTTTTGTCACCCTTACAAGAAAGAAAAAAATTATTATTATTATTATTATTATTATTATTATTATTATTATTATTATTATTATTATTATTATTATTATTATTATTAGGATAAACTACGGTAGTAAAAGATATATTTTATGCCACTCATACAGGAAAAAAAAAAAAACATTTTTAGAAAACAGTTGTGTTCGCTTTTCTGTTCACATGCGATATTTGTCTCGTCTTTATCGAGGCCATGAACAAACAGACTCCAAACAAAATTGAGAGAAACAAACTGTGTCTGTCAGACTTCTCCTGCAACTAAATAGCAACGGTGGCGGCGGCAGTAGTTCTTCGTTGGACGAGTCGGTAGAGTTGTCGGCTAGCACTCTGCTAGACCAGAGTTCGAGTGAAGAATTAGAGGAATTTATTTCTGGTGATAGAAATTCATTTCTCGGTATAATGTGGTTCGGGTTCCACAGTAAGCTGTAGGTCCCGTTGCTAGGTAACCAAATGGTTCTCAGCCACGTCAAAGAAGTCTAATCCTTCGGTCCAGCCCTAGGAGAGCTGTTAATCAGCTCAGTGGTCTGGTTAAACTGAGATATATTTAACTTTTTTTTGGTGGTGGCAGTTGATGGCAGTAGCAACGGTAGCGGTAGCAATGATAGCAGTAGTAACGGTAGAGCTAGCAAATGACAGCAGAAAAACGGTAGCGGTAGTAATGATAACTTCAGCAACGGTAGCGATAGCAATGATAGCAGTAGCAATGAAAGCGGTAGCAGTAATAGCAGTAGCAATAATAGCGGTAGCAATAATAGCGGTAGCAGTAATAGCAGTAGCAATGATAGCGGTAGCAACACTAGCGGCACCAATAATAGCAGTAGCAAAGTTAGCAATAGCAATGACAGCAGTAGCAATGATAGCGGTAGCAACAACAGCACTAGCAATGATAGCAGTAGCAACGGTACCGGTAGCAATAATAGCAGTAGCAACGGTACCGGTAGCAATAATAGCAGTAGCAAAGGTAGCGGTAGCAATAATAGCAAGGTCGATAGGTGTGAGCATGACGGCAGTGACAGACTGGAATCAATGGGCGTATTGCTGCGCATGCATGGCAGTAACGTAGACAGTCGAGCGTTGCTATTTTCCATAAACATTCGTTCATTTCCCCATTAATGTTTGCGTGCTCCGGCTTGCTCTAGCTTAGGAATTGATTGATGTAATGCTGTAGATTGGCGTCGCGCAATATTGGTTATCAACGTATGGAATAAGCAGCCTTATAAAAGGTAATGCATTCTTATATAATTGTCATAAATTGACGGCCAGAATACGTAAATACATTAAAATAATGTATTTATTAAATAATATACCTAATAAAATTTCCCAGGTAAAGCAATGATCATACAATTAATATACAGTACATAGAATTATTCCCTACTCAAATATAGGACTTTAATGTACATGTGTGTGTGTATATGTGTGTATGTGTGTGTAAGACGTAATGTGACCGATTAGTGGCGTATTCTATCGTCCGTTTCCCAGAAAGGATAATTTGTGGGCGGCACTGAATAATGAATGAGAACGCCTCGTAAAAGGAGAATTACTGTACTAGAATATTACAAGACTTCTATTTTTTTTTTCTTTTTTCAGGCTTCTTTTCACGTATTTATATTTGAGTGTTCTCGCGATCTTATGCAACTGCTTTTATTAATTAAGACTATATATATATATATATATATATATATATATATATATATATATATATATATATATATATATATATATATATATATATAGTTTTATATATATAATTATATATATAGCTACTTGGAAATCTTAGCTTGATGATGAATAATATTGCCAAGACCAGGAAGAACATTCTTTATTACAAAAGCTTTCGAGGTATAAAACCTCATCATCAGGCTGAAAAACCGACAAGGATTAGAATCAATGAAATTACAATAAAATAAATTGTCATAATAAATCTTCAGCAAAAATACTAACCAAATATATAAAACGAACAGTAATTACAAACTAAAAGAGCGAGACGCAAAAAAAAACGAAAAATTAAAAACGAACACAAACATAAAAATATAAAAATAAGGTGAAATGTAAACAAACTACCAATCACAAACTAAGATATTTAACGACCCAATTGTGTACCTACTATGAAATTACACGATAGCTAGTTGAATACCAGACGAGTTGTTGTTCAATTCCGGTGTCATCTTTTTAATAAACAGCGACTCTGAAATCAAAAGGTCCAGTCTGTTTGAACAAAAAGACAGTACCTGAAAATCCAGGTCAGTGGTAGGATGGTCCTGTGCTAAACTGTGTTCCCTAATGGCAGAAAACGGTGGTTTGGAAAGAGGAAACCTAGTTCTAATAGAAAGACCTCTGTGTTCCAAAATTCTGTGTCTGAGCCAGCGGGAACTGGATCCCACGTATCGCAGACCACACTGCGAACAAGTGAACAAGTAAACGACGCAGGAATTAAGGTCCACAGGCAGAGTAGGCTTCTCCTTCAAAAGCAATCTTAAAGTAAAAGGATTATTGAAAACAAACCGAAAACTAATTTGAGGGAAACAATGCTTAAGTATTTCTTGTAACTTTTTTCGGACCATATAGCTACTATGACCAAGGTAAGGCAATTTAATGTACTTTACATCCTTACTAGCAGTACTGTACACCGGTCTGGGACAAAACTTTTCATTTAAAAAATTTTCAGAACTTTGTAAAATACAAAAATGGGATATGAGTTTGCAGAAAAATAATTCAGGAGAAAGACCATATCTTGATGAAAAAAATTAAAATCACAACAAACATTGTAGGCTCTATTATCAAAGTGCGTATTGAATTCATCTTATACAAATTTGGTGAAAAACTGAGGTAATTCAATCCCAAGCCAGTAAACGTACTTTTCCCATAAATAGAGGTCTCAAATTTGCCACTATTTCTGTATACCTGTACGTCTAAAAATGACAACTTATTATCCTGTTCTGTCTCACAAGTAAAAGAAATGTTAGGGTGACGAGAATTAAAATATTCAAAAAACAAATCAACATGTGATAATTCCTTAAACACAAGAAAAGTATCATCTACATACCTACGATAATACAAGGGTTTGAAAGCACTAGGGCATTCAGACATCCAAATCCTTTCACAATAACCCATGAAGCAATCCACACAACACATGCATATATATATATATATATATATATATATATATATATATATATATATATATATATATATATATATATATATATATATATATATATATATATATAATATATATATATATTTATATATATATTGACAATGACAAATATACTGTATACAAATATTCTTCGTTTTAATTTTCCTGTAAGATTGTTGGGAACTGAATTATATTTTAATTGTTCTTCATTTAAGGCTGGTAGGAATTGAAAGATTGAAGTTGCATTTTGATGTAGGATTGTTAGCGATTGAAAGATAAATTATTTTTATTTTATTGTTTTATGAAAGTTTCATATTAAACGGAAGGTGATTGTTATAATTTTCTTATTTTTAGTGATAGTTTTTTGTAGATCTGAGAGCACAGTTTCTCATGCACTGCACATTGTTTGCACATATGTTTATGCACTGTTGTACCCTACACACTACTTACACTCAGCTTCACCTGTGATACACATATACCATTCACATACACAAAAAGACGTAGTACGCAAGAGTTTTAGTTCTAAATGTACAAGCCACCATCACATATCATGAGATCTCCACATGTACACTACATATGTATGGATATCCATTACACATATTTTAGCTTACACACATGTAAACAATACGTGTGATTGCGTCATGCATAGGATACTGTGTCATGGCCTCAGCTGTCATGAACGCCATCATGTCAGAATGTCCTGAAAGCTTTCAATAACGCTGGCAGTCTGCCTCTGTGTTTACCGATGTGTTGCGGGTACGAAAATGACCGTTTTCGGACGCGCCCACTCCAGGCATTGTTGCCCGTGTTTGCGCGTAGTGTACGAACCGGATGAAGTTTTCCGCCCGAGTAGGAAGCGAGTTGTTTCGTTTTTGTATTGCAAAGTGCTTTGGGCAGATCCCTACGCTTTAACGTTATTAGTTTTTTGTTTGTTTGTTCTGTTTGTACGTTCGTAACAGGCCTTCCTTGTTGAGTGACGTATGGTACACAGAATATTTGACGAACACTTTGTGGTTCTATTTATGTGTAGTTTGTGTGCGCATGCGCGGCATTGCTACTTGCACGCGTGCGCGCTTACAAACATATATCTGTATATAGTACAGTAACTAACACTAAAAGCTTCGTTATCATTATGTTCATATACTAGGTATCTAGGACAAGTGAATAAGTTTTCAAATTGTAAATACCGCTGTAGTTTTCATTAAATTCAAACTTATATATTTACTTTCGGTTTTACACATCATGACAAAGATTTGGACTTCTCTTCTGTGTTCCCTGCCCACTCTTTGTCTCATTTCCATCGGTTCTGGTTGCATAAGGGCGTCTGGTTGCCCGTCCCGTCGCCCTCTTGTCCTTGATATGTTAGAATTCGTTAAAATACTTAGGCTGGCAGGAATGAACTAAATTCTCGCGCATACACAATCTATTACAAATACAAAAAACTAATAATTATGCTAATTACAAGTAATTACTCTCTCATAATATTCGTTTTCTGCTTTGTGGTCACATTAGAAATCCGTTATCCTCTTAAACGTGTCTTTGAAAAACAAACAAGCGAAATAAACATGTAAAAAAAAATTATTTCTTTGGTGAATTCACGCTAATTGCAAGTAATTACCATTCTTCATATTATTCATTTCCTGCTTTTTGTGATCACTTTAGAAATCCGTTATCCCTTTTATTAGTCTTTAAAAAAATAAACAAGCGAAATAAACATGTGAAACAATTCAATAGACTTTTTGTGAATTCACGCCAGTTACAAGTAATTACTCTCTCATAATATTCATTTCCTGCTTTGTGATCAATTAGAAGTCCGTTATTCCCTTGCACGTGTCTCTGAAAAAATAAACAAGCGAAATAAACATGTAAAACAATAAAATAAACTTTTTGTGAATTCACGCTAATTACGAGTAATTACTCTCTCACAATATTCATTTCCTGCTTTGTGATCACATCAGAAGTCCGCTATCCCCTTTCACGTGTCGTTGAAAAAGTAAACAAGCGAAATAAACATGTAAAAAAATAAATAAATAAACCTTTGGCGAATGCATGGTGAGTAGGATAGTAAAGGTAATTCTTGGCATGGCCGGTGACCTTGAGAGTTGCGTAAGTAGGATCTTGTGAGGGAAGATTCATGCGAGGTCCTCGAGAGACAAATGGCTGGAAATTACAGATTTCAGAGACGACGAGAGGAATTTATCTTAACGCCCGGTTGTTTCATTGTTTTCAGGGGCCTCTTTGGGTAAATGTGGGATGAGACAACCTTGCAGGTGTTACATGGTTGCTCGCAGAATAAATTGTTTATATATATATAAATATAATGAATTGTTTATATGCTATATATATATATATATATATATATATATATATATAAATATATCCATATATATATATATATAAACACTGGAGTGCTGAAAGAGGCCTTTCGACTGCTAAGTAAAGGACGACAGTCGAAAGGCCTCGCAGCACTCCAGTGTTTCTCTTTCCTTCGTGGGTTTTGTCTTTATTTATATATTCATCACATTTCATATTTTCATGATTTAGTTACACACACACACACACACACACACACACACACACACACACACATATATATATATATATATATATATATATATATATATATATATATATATATATATATATATATATATATATATATATATATATATATATATATATATATATATTATAATACTTCACTTCTGTACGTGATTGACTTATCAGACATTACCACAGGTAAAAAAATAAGAGACGGGGTGTAGGTCCTGGCTGGTTTCGACTTTATTTTCAAGCCATTGACGAAGGACTGATACATAGTATTAGGAGTCACAAATATATATAATACAGAAACAGTACTGACGAACATACACAATCGTTTGAGACTACAGATTAAAATCTGTGGGGGAAATATAAATAAAGCAAGGGTTATTGATAGTGTGTTAGCTCAGGAAATTGGCAAAACATAAAGCTTATAAAATTGATTATGATGTAGAGCCCACAGAATTACAACAAAGACGTTAAGTTGCCCATACACACACACACACACACACACACACACCATGATCAGTAACACACGATGGAGCCATTCATTCACAACAAAGAACATCTTAAGAACAATACCTGTTCTACCAAGTGACCCAGAACGCCACCGAGGTAAAAGCTCGTGATAAAAAACTAACCCCAGGATGAAATCTCTTGCAATAAAAGTTTAACCCCCAGAGATTTAAAATGGCTTCGATTGAGTTGTTGGATAAAAAGGGAGTGTCTGACCCGTTTCCCTCATTATTCGTACTGATACTGATAAGACTTGATCATAAATGGCTTATTCCCACTTCAGCTCTGGGAGGAGTTGTACAAGGGGCTTTCTTGCTCTCAGACTTTTTTTTTATGTAATATTGGTTTTCTCTGGCAGGGATTCATTGCACGGTGTTTAACAAGCTTACGTGATGAGTGCTTCGACCTTCCATTGATTTTTGAGAGAGAGAGAGAGAGAGAGAGAGAGAGAGAGAGAGAGAGAGAGAGAGAGAGAGAGAGAAGGCCTGATGTGATGATGGGAAAGAAGACTGGTTAAGCGGACGAGTAACCAAGAGAGAGAGAGAGAGAGAGAGAGAGAGAGAGAGAGAGAGAGAGAGAGAGAGGGGGAATATGACAGATTATTTGTGCTTATTTTTACATGAGTTTGTGTATGGATGTATCTCTCAAAATATAATGAGAGAGAGAGAGAGAGAGAGAGAGAGAGAGAGAGAGAGAGAGAGAGAGAGAGAGAGAGAGAGAGAGAGAGAATATGACAGATTATGTGTGTTTAGTTTTACTTGAGTATGTGCATGGATGTATCTCAGAGTATAATGTGAGAGAGAGAGAGATTATAATAAAAAATTATTTGTAGTTAGTTGCATATGAGTTTGTACATAGATGCCTCTCTCAGAATATAAAAAGAGAAAATGTAATGCATGGATAATTATGTTCGAATGTCCATAAGTTTGTACATGTATGTCTCGCTAAGTAAATATTCCTGTTCTGAAAGAAAATGTCAGAATGTATGTATTGAAGTGTATGCCTCAAATGATTATGTTGCATTTAGACAAATATATGTTTGTGAATATTTGTAGCATATTTTGATAAAAGAAAAATATATTTTGAGTATTTTACTACGTACATATTATTCGATGGGGAAATTTATGTTGTACTTATACAAATTTATGCTGTATCTATGCAACAACTTTGCATAACTGCATTCTCAACATTTTCCGCTGACGTTTGAACAGAGATTGTTAAACCATATCGCACGAAACCTGTACCTTTCTTCTCGTGTCCCCTCCTTCCCTTGGTAGGGGGAGGGGGCTGGGTGGTAGGGGGAGGTATCCCCAGCGGCTCTTTCATACAGCCTTCAATTTCTGATAACCAGTTTGGAATAACGGATGAAGTGAAACGTCCGTAAGAGAGAGAGAGAGAGAGAACGTAGCAATAGTGATAGGACGACCAACCATTTGAGAGAGAGAGAGAGATGCTGGAATGAAGGATGAGAAATTAACAGTGGCGATAGGACTACCGACCAAGACACAGAAGAGAGAGAGAGAGAGAGAGAGAGAGAGAGAGAGAGAGAGAGAGAGAGAGAGAGAGAGAGAGAACTCCATTCAATGGTGATAGGAACGACCAACCTGATAAGATTCCGTTGAGTAAAGAGAGAGATTTTGGAAGGTCGACGATGTCTCTTTTGAGAAACTTCAACAATGGCGATAAAGGACTATAACCAAGAAATAAGAGATAAGAGAGAGATAATCAGAGAGATAAGAGATAGACTGATTGCGAAACCTCCATTCACTGATGTCTGGGGAAACAAGAATAAGAGCAACAGATTCTAGCCCAAGATTCCTGATTGATTATAAGGAAGAATAACTGATATTTTGACTATAAGGTCGACGATGTCTCTTTTGCGGGACTTCCAACAAATAACTGATAACTGATTATAACCAACGAATAACTGATAACTGATTATAATCAACAAATAACTGATAACTAATTATAAGAATACAGCTGGAGATTACAGACTGTAGATTTAGAAGAGCAGAAAAGTAGTAAGTTCTACATCCATAATATACTCGTTTTTATCAAAGTTTTGGGGGAATTGAATCATTTCTAAAAGTATGAAATTACAGCCAATAACTACTGAAGCAATTCATGAAATTTTGAGAATCTGACTTAAAGTTAATGTGGCGCCATTACCTGAAGAAACTGGAGGTTATATTTTATAATTCATGCTTATTAGTGATGAAAGTGGTTGGCGATGATATGACTTAGATATAGGAATTTATTTTCGTGTTTGAAAGTTCGACCAAAATGCCAAGCATGACTTTGCTGTTTTTAAGCACCGCGAGAACAAGGAAAAGCTCAATACAAGAAAAAGCTCAATACAAAATCATTATTGAACGTAAATCAAGAATTAAGTTATTGAATTTTAAATTATAATAAAGATGGAAAATTTTTATTTAGGGTAAATCAAGAATTAAGTTATTCAATTTTACATTATGATAAATGTGCAAAATCATTATTGAGTGTAAATCAAGAATCAAGTTATTGAATTTTGTATTATGATAAAGGTGCAAAATCTTTATTTAGGGTAAATCAAGAATTTAGTAATCAAATTTTATATATATCATAATATAGGTGAATCCTAATATCAGACCTCTATGTCATATCTAATTCCTGGTTTAGATGGTTAGGGGATAATTCACTTTAAAAGATGAAATACACTAATTTATTACAATAAGTAATTAAAATGTATAGCATGCTAAGATGTAGATTTCTGATAATTTTTTTAATACAGTTTAAAGAATGTTTTTTGAAATACAGTTTATTACCGATACATTGCATGAGAAAGAAGCATGTTCAGTTTACGAGCATCAAGGCTGAGAGAGAGAGAGAGAGAGAGAGAGAGAGAGAGAGAGAGAGAGAGAGAGAGAGAGAGAGAGAGAGGTCAGCAAGGGTGAAGGTCCACGGCATTCACAACCTCCCACTCAAAAAGCTAATGTTGCTTCCTTTTGTTGAAATATTATTTTCTAAATTGTATTTTTTTCCTTGTGCTCACGACGCATTTTTTTTCCCACTGAAAACTTCCTCTCACTCTTGTATTAAACAAGGAATCTGACAATTCACAGATACCATTTATAAGACATCTTTATTCTAGATGTTAATTCGGTGCACATCACAAGCAAATTGAAGTCTGTTGATGGGTTTACTAAATTTCGAAATATATCAGTAATGAATTGGTTTTATGAGTAATAACATTACTCCTATAATTTATTATTTATAACAGTAACAGTGTTCGCTCGCATCGTTCTTTGCTTTGTATGTAGTTGTTGTTTTGTAATTTAAATTTATTTCATGACGCGGAAATGGTCTGTTTGTAGTAATTCTGTATGTATCTGGTCTTTTTTATTAGAATTTCGTCCATTCCGGAATAATAATAATAATAATAATAATATAATTGATATGAAGATGCACCAATAATTTTTGGGAACAAACGAAATAAGACTTAACATTAATTTTCTTTTGAATGAAAAGGTTCGGTAATAATATTTCGGAACGGAAATGAAGATTTGGTAATGACTTTCAGTAACAAATGAAATGAAGAATTTACATAAAATATTTGGAAATACACGAGTCAAGATATGGCAATACTTCTCTGATTTCAGGGAAAGATTCAAGATATGGCAATACTTTTCCGAAATGGTAAAGATTTAGCATTAGCCCTCATAAATAGATTAAGGAATGACTGAAATATTCGAAAGGAACTTTCGATAGCGAGCGATAACCATCAGAGCCATCGTGACTGCCGTCCACGAACCCAGTCACCTTTATGCTAATGAGGGGCGTCCGAGGCAGGTATGCCGAGATAAACACTTACGGTGTAGTTGCCAGATATGGCTGCTTGGTCCAACTCGTGGAGAAGTTATCGTCAAGTTTTTGCCATTCCAAAACACTCGTGAGCTGTGTCATGATATAGAATACTTATTTCATTAATAAATTAAGCGAATTACGACAATAAGGAGGTATGACACTAAATCATATAGCGATTTCAAGAATTCAAATTGTGAAACTTCGTACGTCTGACAGACCCACTTCGCGCGCTTTCCGCCGGTAGACACCTTCCGTGAGTTTGCAACGGGCGAGGGATAATTATCGGGTATATGCAACACAAATTTGCTCTCTATCGATTGCTCTTGACTCTTCTTGCCGGATAAATGCCAGATTTTTCGGGGATAATTACAAGCGGAGCGACAGACAGAGGTTAAATAGATAGAGGATGGCTGACCCGTTTGCTTGCGAGCAGCTGTGCCGGATGTTGTCGTACGCCAGAGTGGACGGGTGTTGTGGCTTTCGTTCTTACCAGCTGATATTGTGAAAGAAATGTTTGTTATTTGTTCATTTCCACTTGTAGGTAGATCTCTCGGGTTTGCTTAAAGTTCTTATGTTAGTAGGAATTGGGTATTTTACTTGAGTTATTTAAATAAAAGGACTTTAGAATGGAAAATTCAATTTTGTGGGTCTTATTATTATTATTATTATTATTATTATTATTATTATTATTATTATTATTATTATTATATATATATATATATATATATATATATATAGTATGTGTGTTTGCATTATTGTATTTGCTTTTTCCAGTACACATTTTCTTCCAGAGATCCATTTACTTACTGTACAAGAGTAGAAAGCTTGCAGGAAAATGTAGTTAGCAGTCATTGCTGCATTCATCTCCTGTGGCCGATGAATAATCAAGAGTGAACTTTCCTCTTGTAAACCAAGTGCATCTTCAAGGTCATTTCATATAAGTACTCTTGCATATAACGCGGGTTTAACCTTTGTCTTGTACACGAATTAGTCTTCCTTATTAATAGTTTCTCCCCTTTGATAGTTTTAACTCTTCTTGAAGGAGTTATGAATATCGACACATATACGTACGAGAGGTTAAGAGGGCATTGTGGTTGTTTCAGTTACAAACATACTTATTCACTCCACATGTATGTCTATATATATAACATATTTATATATATAATATAGGTACATACATACATACATACATGCATGCATACATGGAAACTAATGTATAGAATATACATTAGAAATATTCTAAATATGAAGATGACCTTCCGAGATCACAATATCTTACTGAATTCTCAGCATGCTGAAGTATTTTTATTGTTTCCGAGATACTGCTCAGAATAAACATTTTCTCTCTCTCTCTCTCTCTCTCTCTCTCTCTCTCGTGTGTGTGTGTGTGTGTATGCGCGCGACGAGTATGCGAAAATATACAGACGCTGCTTAACAATTTTACACAGGTATGCCAGGCAGGCTTACAAACACACACTGGCATTTGCACCTTCGTGTTAAGTAATTACTAAACCGATCTCTCCTGTGTGTGTGCGTGTGTGTGTGTGCGCGCGCGACGAATATGCGAATATACACAAACGCTGCTTAACAGTTTTCCACAGGCATGGCAGGCAGGCTCACAAACACACACAACACACACACACACACACACACACACACCGGTATTTGCACCTTCGTGTTAAGTAATTGCTGAACTACCTCATTGCTATTCCCGGTGAACGACGTTGTCTTCAAGGAGGCTCATTACCCAGGGGCGGTTGAGCGGTGGCAAACAGCACTTTTGTATATGTCCATTATTATGACGGTGAAGTCTCTGAAGTTTTTGTCCTTGAAGTTTTGGTCCCTGAAGTTTGGGTCCTTGAAATTTTGCTCCCTGAAGTTTGGGTCCTTGAAATTTTGCTCCCTGAAGTTTGGGTCCTTGAAGTTTTGGTCCCTGAAGTTTTGTTTCTTGAAGTTTTGCTCCCTGAAGTTTTGGTCCTTGAAAATTTGGTCGCTGAAGTTTGGGTCCTTGAAGTTTAGGTCCCTGAAGTTTAGGTCCCTGAAGTTTACGGTCCCTGAAGTTTCGGTCCCTGAAGTTTTGGTCCCTGAAATTTTGGAAGTTTTGGTCCCGTGTGTGGGCAGGAGAGCAGGAGGAAATGACACAGTGCCCACTGACTGCGTGTGTATGTTTATGTATGTGTTTGATATTCTCCTCCTCTCAGTAAGGTCAGAAGGTTTAGTTCTTTCAGAGTCTTATTGGTACTGCCTAAGACTTTGGTTTACAGCAGCCTTTTATGTAATTGTCTTAAGACGTAAGTTTTTCTTGCAGCCTTACAGATATTGTCTAAGACTTTGAGTTCTTATTGCAGTATTACTGATATGGTTACCACTCTGCATTTCAGTAGTATGACAGATAATGTCTAAGACTCTTGGTTCCTGTTGATGTCTAGAGACTTAGAATTTTTTAGCCTTTGGAAAATAAATCAAGGATTTTTAGTCTTGGTTCTAATGCCCGAGTTCTTTAAGTTCTAAGAATGCCTGAGAGTTCTTCCAACATTAGTGAAGAGTTCTTGCAGTTTTTGTAAGACCCCTCCAACTCGTCCCTCATGGGGCTACAGACCCTCAGATTCGTTCCCTCTTGGGGCTACAGACCCCTCTAACTCGTTCCTCATGGGGGTACAGACCCCTCCAACTCGTTCCTCATGGGGCTACAGACCTCTCAGATTCGTCCCTCATGGGCTACAGGCCCCTAGCCCCTCCAACTCGTCCGTCAGGCAGCTCGTCTCATGGAATACTCGCAGCGTGAAACAACTCGTCAACACCCACTCGTGTTCTTCAGGGTCGGTTCATCTCCATACCTGTTGGCCCATCTTCGACCAGCACCTACTTCTTGGGCTGCTTCTCATGCACAAGATGTCATTGGGAAAAGATGACAGGTTCGAATAGAAAAAAATTGTGCAGTTGGTTTATAATGATGTGTATAAGGGAGATTTTTTTTTATTTATATATAATTTGTGTTTTTTTCTCTCCCTTGTTGTGATGTGTAAAAGACATTTTTTTTGTTTACATGACTTGTGTTTCTCTATTGTCTCCCTGAGTTTTTCTGTCTGCATGTAACATGATATATGATTATGTATATTTGTGAACGTGTGGTCAGACGTACACACACACACACGTATCTGTCTATCTATCTATCTATATATATAGTTCTATATATATATATATATATATATATATATATATATATATATATATATATATATATATATATATATATATATATATATATATATATAAACATTACAGTACAGAAGGTATTATATACTTATGTAGTTAGCAAATTTAAGAAACGTTCACAAAGTTTGCTCCCAACGTCCCCTCTTGAGTATAAAAAAGAAGTGTATAGGATAGTATTCCCTTGCGGTGGAGGGGGGTGGTAAATTTCGTAACGCAGGATCCTTTATCCTCGCTGGGGGTTGGGTAGGATGAGATTGTGAGAAAATGAGGTTAGGGTGTTCGAGGAGGTTGGGTGAGGATTGAAGGAGGTTTGAGTGTGTATGAGTGAGTATGTAAGTGTGAGGCGCGGAAAGTAAATGTGTATGTTTGTATGTGCGTGCGTTTGTGTGAGTATCCGAGCGAGGCAGTTTCGGGTAGACTGGGCCCTGTTAAGCAAGTCCTCCTCCTCCTCCCCTCCTCCTCCTCTTCCTCTTCCTCCTCCTCTACTCCTACTACTCCCCCAGCAAGAAGTGAGGTCCGAGTCCCGACCGTCAGCACACGGCAAAGGTCGATCAGTAGGGTCCCGTCGGTGCACAAGAGTGAACGGGTAACTGTTGCGCTACTCTTCCGAAGCCGGCAGTGTGTGTGTTAGAGAGAGAGAGAGTGCTGGTGTGAGTGAGGGTGACACTTTTTTTGTATTCATTTTTTAGGAACTCTACTCGAGAGAGAGTGAGTTCATGGCGGACAAAAGTCCCGGGAAACCTCCCCCTCCGTCCGCAGAGGCCGCTCCTGCAGCTTCGTCGGACGACAGGGGGCGCACGGAGAAGAGGAGACGAACCCTCCTGAATCGCGTCAACTTCTTCGAGCAAGTGTGGTGGGGCCGCACCAGGTCGCCCTCCCTAGAGAGGACCAAGTCGCCTTCAGGTAGGAGGACGCCGTCCGTCGAAAGGGCCTCGGAGGCCTTCGAGGACGTGCGGGCCGACGCCGAAGGAGATGGCCCCGAGAAGGAAAAGCGCCGACGTCGCGAGAGTGACAGTCCAGAGGTTCCGGGAGACGATTCCCTTCCGAGGCAGAGGTCGTCCTCGGGCCGACATGACGACGACTGGGAGTGGGTCGAGGAGACCTCGACGTTGGCCGAAGACATCGAGAGGCGGCTGGAGGAGAGGAGACGAATGAGATCGGGCAGCAGCACTCCCACGATGGAGTGGGTCCACCTCAGAAGAACCGCCGATGACTCCAGGTCGCCGCACGCCGACGGCAAACCGCCCACTCCTGAACCTTGGGAATCGACGTTCTCCTCCAGGGAAACGACGTCGATGGCGGAGGAAATAGAACGCCGACTGGAACAGCATCGTCAGGAGGTTAGGCAGAGGTTGTCTTCCCCCGTGAAGGACTGGCCACAACTCCGTCACTCTCCCGTTCCTCGATCTAGTCGTAGTGTGACCCCTGACCCGGACAGGACCACCGAAGGTGCATTTACTCCCAGGAGCAGGACGACCAGCGGCGACCGGGGAAAGAGG
>NC_089786.1:4155000-4172500 GCF_040412425.1 Macrobrachium rosenbergii | reverse complement strand
GTGTTACATTATGAGGCACGTCGAAATGATGAGGGTAGTACTTTCATGAGAGAGAGAGAGAGAGAGAGAGAGAGAGAGAGAGAGAGAGAGAGGGTATCTGATCCGCATCACGATGGTCAGGTATTATTTATTGCCTTCGGAGACATTTTTGTATATATATAAATCAGTCAATTTTTTTTTTTTTGTGGGGGGGGACGAGGTGTTATAACCGTCGTTCAGCATTTATCTGTCATCTGTTATCTCTCTTGCTTATTTCGCATTTGCTTACGTGTTTGTATTTATGAGTTACTTATTATGTGTTTATGTTTGTTTTTATGTGTATTTCGAGATTAACTTCTTATTATTAATATTATTAAATTTTATTATTATTATTATTATTATAGTTTTGTGATCGTGAAGTATTTGCATTTTTATGTTTTTTAGTGTTGCTTCGATAGGCATTCATGCGTTGTCTTTTTCACCCTTATTATCTTTTTATATTTGTTTTTATGTTTATATCAAGATTAATTTATTATTATTATTATTATTATTATTATTATTATTATTATTATTATTATTATTATTATTATTATTATAGTTTTGTTACCGTGAAGTATTTGCGTTTTTATTTTCTTTAGTGTTGCTTCGATAGGCATTCATGCGTCATCTTTTCCACCCTTTTTATCAAATTCCGAACGTCATATTATTATCTGGTTTATCGCTTGTTTTCCTTTTTCATTCTTCATCGACCAAGGTTTAGAATGGTCAGAATGTCATTGACATTAGACCGTTCCAGCTGCCGTTCACTGAGTAGATTAATTTTAATATTTAACATTTTGTTGTATGTCAGGTCCACAAGAACATTCTGTGGTGAATTATATGTTGATTTTATAAAATCAGTTACGGTGAATTATGTTGTTTTTATAAAATCGACATAATTCACCACTGAATATTATTGTGGACCAGATATACGGCATATCCGGTTCTCGATCCAGAGGAGAAAGACCTACAACTGTGTAACATTTTGTTAAAAAACTTAGAGCACTGCTCCACAGACATCCATTACTTCTAAAAAAGTGGAAATGTGAATGTAAAAAGAATTTAACATCTTTAAGGTACGATTGGAACTTACTACCTTAAAACAATTCTCCTTTTATGTTAGTAATTTGCTTGCATTTTTATCTATTTATTTAATATTTTGTTATTCGTCGTTTCTTTTTTAATAAGTGATCTCTTCTTTTTGTATTTCATATTTCCTTCTGTTACTTATTTCAAGTGAACACCATGATCTTTGGGAGCTTGAATTCCAAGTCAGTGGCCCTTGTGGTAGGCTTGTTCCATATGAATGGGGTTAATAATAATAATAATAATAATAATAATAATAATAATAATAATAATAATAATAATAATAATAATAATAATAATAATTCCGAAATCCCAAATTATTTTAATGAGATATGGTTCACTATCCACGTTAATCAGTAAGCTTTGTAATCAAGCCTTTGGAAATTTTGTACTACTTCTCCTGCTACTTTTAAGGTTACCCTTCCAACTTGAGATCAGAAGGCGTAGTTCTCTCCCTCCTGGTTTACAAATCAGGATAAAATAGGATAGTTGAGTATTGGCCACCATGTCAGTTGGTAGATACGAGTCCAGAGGTACACAAAGGGTTTCTTATTCCCTTTAAAACTTTGGTCAAATTAGGTGGCGCCTTTGGGCAGGGATCCATAATGACATAAGGCCGGTCTGATCAAAACAAACCAACTATATAAACAAAAACCAACCATGTAACCACAGGCCTAGCGCCCTGAATTATGAAATAAAAGATGGAAATAAAATTTGCAGGAATTTCTAACAAACCTAAAGGGTTTAGTGCACAGAGTAGTGTGTCACAAGAAAGCCCAAAAGCCTATAGGATAATAGGCGTTGAATTTTATATGCCTAACCCCCGCCCCCGCCTTCTAAAGTAAAGATGAAAGTAAAAGTTATTGAAATTTCCAGCAAACCTAAGGTGTCTATTGCAGGGAGTGGTATGTCACAATAAGCCCAAGAGCCTATAGAATAATAGGCATTGAATTTTATATGCCTGATACCCCCTGCCCTATAAAATAGATGTGAAAATAAAAGATATTGAAATCTCCAGCAAACCTAAATGGTCTAGCCACTAGTGCGAAGAGAAGTGGTACACAGTGAGCCCCAAAAGCCTATAGGTTAATGGACATTAAAATAAGCTATCTTGTGAACCTTGTGTCGAGGTGTGGGATAAATCACTACCAGGGTTAATGCACAAGGGATCAACAAACTGTCAAGACTGACGGATTTTCTTATACACACCGACTTGACAGCGACAGTAGCTATAGTCGCCGGCGCCTGGATAGGCCTAAGCCAGGGCCTAGGGCACGCTCTCTCAAGGGGAAGGAAAAGGTGACGGTTTCAAGAGGCGTAGCGAGAAAGTAAACAGGTAGAGAAAGAAAGTGAAGGAGAAAGAAAATGACCCTTGGGTGACGCCAGTAGGCCCACTCCCGAATTCCAAACGCTCTCATCTGGAACTTTTTCTGGAGGTCAGAGTTCATGTCACAGGCCTAATTTTTTTGTATAAGTTTGAATGAGCTCCTTTCAGGTCGAGAATATATTTCCCGAGTGGAGTGGATTATGGATGATAACTTTTTTATTTAATGGAAGGTCTTTTTTTCTTTCTTTTCATTTTTTCTGCGATCTTTATATTTTATGGGGTATATAATTTTTTTTTTTTTTTTTATAGCCGCATGTGTACCTTTGTGGGTTCGAGCGTGTGTGTGTGCTTTTATTGTCTGCAATCTCTCGTTCTTTAACATTTTTTACACCATTCTTATTGACTTCTTTTCCCATTTAATAAGCAGAAAGGTAGATAGGTAAATAGGTAGCTAGATAAATGGGTAGATAAATAGATAGACAGATAGATAGAAAGATAGATAGATAGATAGATAGATAGGTAAATAGATAGATAGATAGATAGATAGACTGATGGATAGAATAAGTAGATAATTATATTAACTACAGACCTCAGCACAGTGATATTCACATTCAGTATCATTTAGTCCAAAATACAGTCACTTGAAAGACATAGCTGTAAAACAATGCGTGCAATTCTTAAGTACTACTAATACAAGTTGTACAAATATTAAAGAAAATATTTCTTAAGTAATACTAATACAAGTTGTTGTACAAATATGAAAATAAAACAATATTTCTTAAGTAATACTAATACACGTTGTTGTACAAATATTAGAAAATATTTCTTAAGTAATACTAATGCAGTTTGTTGTACAAATATTAGAAAATATTTCTTAAGTAATACTAATGCAAGTTGTTGTACAAATATCAAAGAAAATATTTCTTGAGTAATACTAATGCAGGTTGTTGTGCAAATATTAAAGAAAATATTTCTTGAGTAATACTAATGCAGGTTGTTGTGCAAATATTAAAGAAAATATTTCTTGAGTAATACTAATGCAGGTTGTTGTGCAAATATTAAAGAAAATATTTCTTAAGTAATACTAATGCAAGCTGTTGTCCAGATATTAAAGAAAATATTTCTTAAGTAATACTTTCTTTAATATTTGGACAACAACTTGCATTAGTATTACTTAAGAAATATGTTCTAATATTTGTACAACAGCTTGCATCGGTATTACTTAAGAAATATTTTCTTTAATATTTGTACAACAACTTGTATTAGTATTACTTAAGAGATATTGTTTTATTTTAATATTTGTACAACTTGTATTAGTATTACTTAAGAAATATTTTGTACAAAATATGCTGTACAAATATTAAAGAAAATATTTCTTAAATAATACTAATGCAAGCTGTTGTCCAAATATTAAAGAAAATATTTCTTAAGTAATACTAATGCAAGTTGTTGTACAAATATTAAAAAAAAAAATTCTAACCATGACAATCGAAGAGAAACAAGTCGTCATCCAATATCTTTTCCTCTTCCAATTCAATTCCCAAACTGACAAGAACCTCCTGGATTTCATATATATTATTAATATTCATTTCCAGACTTCATTTGCATATTACCGCCGAAGGACTTCGTTGGGGATCGTGAAAGCATCCTTAGTGAAAGGTCCCGGAGCGTCCAGTATCTCGGGGGAGGGGGTGGGGGTGAATTCTCGCTCCTACAATTAATTTTCCAAAGGAACCTTATGAGGCCTGGTGTGGAGGCCTGAACTCGGACTTACCAACTGACGTTGAACTTATGAAGAGATGATTACTTGTTGGTACTTCTACTATTGTCGTTGTTTTGTTTTTCACTTCCTCCTGTTGTTGTGCCGTTTTCCGCGATGATTTTCATGATTGTTCATTGTGTTTATTTTAGTTGTTTCTTCTGTTTTTATACCTGCTGCAGTTGTTGTAATTATTGATGTATAGGTTATTGTTTCTTAATACTGTTGTAATACTTATTGTTGTTGTTCTGGTGTAGTGCTGCAGTTTTTTGTTAGTGATGGTTGTACTGTTGTATATATTATAGATATTGTTGTTGTTGCTGTTGTTTGGGGCATCTACTCTTTAGCATAGAATAGAACCGCCTCTCCCACCTGAGGAATTCCTTCTGAGGAATTCCTTCTGAAGAGAATATGAATAACTGAGGATGAAACAAGATTAAGAAATACTCAAGAGGATAATTTGGCATTGTTTAGTTAAATTTTGGTTACATGGAAATGAAGGTATTTATCACATTAGCTGCTCTAATTTTTTCGAATGTTAAAAATTTTCAAAAAAGAAACGCATACGTATATACATAAATATATATGTATATATGTTTATATATACAGTATATATATATATATATATATATATATATATATATATATATATATATATATATATATATATATATATATATATATATATATATGTGTGTGTGTGTGTGTGTGTGTGTGTGTCTGTAACACATCTATTTATATTCGCGGTTGTTTTAACGGAACCAAATTCCAGCAGCACGTAGCGATCCGGTAACTGCACTGAGAGGCATAGACCTTATATGCCGGGGGTGCTGGAATGTTGCTAATATATTCTGGTTGGGTGCAGTCTTGCGCCTAGCCATTGCCCTGGCAAGTATTATGGTTTCTCTGACGTGCATGAATTGCAGCAGACATTTTGATGAAATTAACATTAACCTTCTTATTATTTTTCTATATGGGCGTGTTTTTATTTTCGTTAAATTTTGAATATGAAGAGATTTTGGGTGATAGTTTGAATAATTTTTTTCAAGGACTTGATCTACTTGGATGAATTTGGGGGAAAATCATTTTATAAAGTATAATTTCTTACTTTTTTTCATTAATTCCTTGACAAGCTTTTAATATTAACAGTTTTTTTTTTACATTTTACATTTGTATTTACTTGCATGGTTGATCTTTTTGTTTCTTTCTTGCTCTCTTTATTTACTTCCCCATTTGATCTTTTGGTTTCATCCAGTCACCTGTTTATCTGAGAATCAGATGGCTTATGCTGCCATAAAGTATTCCAGTCTTGTAAGAAGTGAGGCTAGACATCACGTTTATAACCCCTTCTAAATGGCTTTTAGCTTTCTGTAAAAGAAAACTATGGAGATGGCTGTCTGTCTATCAGATCTTAAAACCTACTGAGGCTAGAGGGCTGCAAATTGGTATGTTGATCATCCATCCTCCGATCATCAAACATACCAAATTGCAACCCTCTAGCCTCAGTAATTTTTATTTTATTTAAGGTTAAATTTGGCCATGATTGTAAGTCTGACACTGCTATAGATGCCAAAAACACATGCCACCACCGAGCCGTGGCAGGAAGTTTCATGGGCCGCATTAGACGCTGTTTAGAAAACTCGATTGCGCCGAATTTTTCTCTTGTTGTATTAGGTATAAGTTGACTGACAAAGGGTAGGCTAAACAAAGCGGAGAATTTCACAGTCTCATTTGAAAACTGCACATGAGGGCATGTTCTCTGGACGTGACATTCACAATCTGATTTACCCCCAAACACGTACAGTCGGGTTCAAAAAGTTCATCCGAGACGGAAATGCGCTGCCACGTTGATGAGTCGGATGGGATGGGAAATCTAATGCTCGGTTCTGGCCAAGTTTCGATGGAAACCCAGAAAAAAGAAACTGAAGGGGGAAAGGATGGGGATCACGAGAGAGAGAGAGAGAGAGAGAGAGAGAGAGAGAGAGAGAGAGAGAGAGTAAAGATAAATAATTCCTTTATTCCAATTCAGAGTCATATTGGAGAGAAAGAGAGAGAGAGAGAGAGAGAGAGAGAGAGAGAGAGAGAGAGAAAAAAAGTAAAAAAATAATAATACTTTCTTTATTCCAATTCAGAGTTATATTGGAGAGAGAGAGAGAGTAGAGTAAAAAATAATAATAGTTCCTTTATTCCAATTCAAAGTTATATTGGAGAGAGAGAGAGAGAGAGAGAGAGAGAGAGAGAGAGAGAGAGAGAGAGAGAGAGAACTGTCATCAGGCATTAGGCCTTCGTGCGTGATTGTAGGGCGGGGGTGCGGAAGGAGGCCCTAGGCCACCCCCTTTCCCCGAAATGCCTCTGCATTAAGGAAGCAGCGAGGAGAGAGAGAGAGACGAAGACACGATCAAAGAAGGAAATTAAAGGGCGAACCCCATCCTTTGGGGAGGGAGGAGGGGTATGAGTGAGGGGAGGGGGCAGGAATTTGGGGGAAGGATAAGGGATATAGGAGACGTCACGCAGAAAAAGATAATTCGGAGAGACAGAGAATCTTTTCGACAGTAATATTTAAGTTTTTTTGTGTGGAATGATTGTATAGAAGTATGATGCAAATACAATTGTATAGAGAGAAAAAAAGTATTCAGTTATGGTATGATTAGTTTGTTTTCTATTGCTACGTCATTACTGTTAATGGAATGTCATTGCCTTTCCTGGAATGCCAGAAAGATCAACAAACAAGAAACTTGTATATTAAAAACCATAAATTGTAAGAAATTTTAGTTAAAAATGAAAAATTGTTAATATATCCTTTTTTTAATGTTTACAGATTTACTACTTTTCAAATCAAATCTAATTTATTGCAAACAGATTACTAACTAAACCTTCAGGTCAGCCTTAGTTCTTTTAACTCAGTGGTCAGGTAACGCTATACTTTTAAAAATAATCGTAATTTCTGAATTAGAGCAGTGATATTAAACTGCAGGAAATGTCAATTTAGATTCGTGGGAACATGACGGGACGTTTCGGTTCATCAAAGGGAAGCAGACGCTGTTTGTGGTCAGGATATTAAGAAAAATGTGATTTGGGAGTGCAGTTGGGGTTGGGGGGGGGGTATGACTAGTACCTGTACGGAACTGATCATGTATCAGAGTAACAAAGTCTGAGACTAACGCTGTTGGGGACTGGAAGTAACGGCGGAAATATACGGAACAGATTCGGTATGAAAAGTAGCAAAATTGCAACGAGTTACAGCAATGCATTTTTTTTTGCAGCAAAAGGAGCATTGATAGAGCAATGTAAGGATCAGAATCATAGACGGACTTGTAGTGAAGCAAATCAAGTAACAAAGTAACACTTAAGAGCTTAACATCAACATGTATTTGCTTCGAAAGCTGAGGTTGAGGTTTACGGAGCAAATCCAGTATCAGATTAGCAGAAAGGAACAGTCATATCGCCACTAGTCCTCCGTCAGGGAGAGAGAGAGAGAGAGAGAGAGAGAGAGAGAGAGAGAGAGAGAGAGAGAGAGAACACCATTACTGTATTTGGAACCGAGTAGAGTCATGCTGATAACAGAGAAAAATCGAGAGAGAGAGAGACAAAAGAGAAACATTGCTGTATTTGGAACCGAGTGGAGTCATGCCAATAACGGAGAAAAAGAGAGAGAGAGAGAGAGAGAGAGAGAGAGAGAGAGAGAGAGAATTCCTGTCGCACCTTCTAAAGCCGGGGATAATAAGAGCGAGAGAGGGAAACGGCCTTAAAAACGGGAGAAGTTACTTGTGTGTGTGTGTGTATGTACGTCCAGGTAATCACTAATCAATATAGGTGGGTTTGCGCGTCCCGTTTGGAACCAGGTGGATATTGATCATTATGTTCTGCCTTCGTACACTTTTCGCTGTTCCCTCTGCCGGGCTCAATTTTGATTGTTTTCTTTTGGGTTTTATTTTTGTTCATTTTTGGTTTTCGATCTCTGCTTGTCGTTTAATGCATCTTTGGGATTCAGCAGTTTTTCTGCATCTCTCTCTCTCTCTCTCTCTCTCTCTCTCTCTCTCTCTCTCTTTTATTATTTCTTTCTTTAAATCTGGAAACCCACATGGACAGAGTCAGCTGACTAAATTTTAACCCAAGAGGGCTCCAAATGGAAATCAGCCCGCAGAGAGAGAGAGAGAGAGAGAGAGAGAGAGAGAGAGAGAGAGAGAGAGAGAGAGAGAGAAAGTTGTAGGAAAATGTGATAATTGAATAAATATGAGGGTATAGAAGATAAAACCGATACACCTGAATTCAGGAGGCGTCAGCAGAGAGCAGGAATGAATTTGCTCCTCGCTTAGGCATTTGGAGACCAGAGGACTCCTCAACTGTTTTTTTTTTTTATATATAAGTTTAAGCTCTTCCTTATCAGTTACTTTTGCTTTTATTTCATATTTATATTCTTCATGTTTTCGTACGCACAGTTAGTGTTCTTCGTTGTCTTCACCCAATCAGTAATATTGATGTTCTTTTTAACTCGATTCCGTACCCATCAGAAGCCCGTGTTTACCTCTTTTGTTGCGCCCAGACGCGCATCGTCTCTGTCTTATTGTGTGGTAATCACTCCACAGTATGCATTATTCACAATGTTTCTGTTATTTTGTCCATCGCGATTCTTTCTGAGAATTTTATGAGCGACCAGTTTCTTTCAAACTTAATTTGGTATTTTAATTTTTTAAAAAGAATTTATTATAGTTTTCTGTAGGAGAAAACTATTGTGCCTGCTTTGTCTGTCCGTCCGCACTTTATTCCGTCCGCACTTTTTCTGTCCGCCCTCAGATCTTATAAACTATCTAGGCTAGAGGGCTGCAAATTGGTATATTGGTCATCCACCCTACAATCATCAAACATACCAAATTGCACCCCTCTAGCCTCGGTAGTTTTTATTTTATTTAGTGTTAAAGTTAGCCATAATCGTGCTTCTGGCAACGATATAGGACGGGCCACCACCGAACCGTGGTTAAAATTTCATGGGTCGCGGCTCATACAGCATTATAGCGAGACCACCGAAAGACACATCTATTTTCGGCGGCCTTGAATATACGATGTACAGAAAACTCAATTGCGCCGAAGAAACTCCGGTGCATTTTTTACTTGTTTTTACCTTTGAAATCACTTCGCATTTTTACTTTCGCAAACATTTATGTAACTTGGAAATATTCGTTTCCACTTACCCAGTTACAGAAATCGGCGTGTGTATCAGATAGCAAGCGTCACACGAAAGGCATCTCCCAGATGATGGGCAATGGAGCGTAATCGAGTGGAATTTGTCGAAATTGTGTCTCCCAAAGCATCAAGAAAGGGTTCTAAAGTGAGATAATGTGTTACTTGGATTGTGACGCTGCATGTGTTAGATGCTGGATGTTTTTGTGGGTGGGTGGGTCGGGGTTGGGCCGGATTGGCTTTTGGGCAGGGGGGGAGGTGGAAGGGGGTGAAGATTTCTTACTAAATACGTTTGAATTAAGTTGATAAATTGGGTGGTGTTTGAGAAAGCAAATACTGATTCGTATCATGACTGGTATGATATTGGTATCCTGTCAGGTGAGCTCTCTCTCTCTCTCTCTCTCTCTCTCTCTCTCTCTCTCTCTCTCTCTCTCTCTCTCTCTCTCCTGAAAGCGGGTAGAGGGGAGGTATCTAACATATGCATTTGAATTAAGGGGACAGAATTGAGTGCCCTTCTAGAAAGCAAATACTGATTCGTTTCATGACTGGTATGATATTGGTATCCTGTCAGGTGCTCTCTCTCTCTCTCTCTCTCTCTCTCTCTCTCTCTCCTGAAAGGGGGTAGAGGGGGCTATCTAACATCTACATTTGAATTAAGGGGATAGGATTGAGTGCCTGTTTAGAAAGCAAATACTGATTCGTATCTTGACTGACAGAAGTTTCTCTCTCTCTCTCTCTCTCTCTCTCTCTCTCTCTCTCTCTCTCTCTCTCCTCTCTCATCATTCGTCCCTTTGACCTTCGCGCCCTCCTCTCCTATTCCTTCCATCCCAGACAGGATGGGTGTCCGGGTGACCTTCACGGAAGGCGGGCCGCTAACCATCTTGACCACAAATTTCAGCCCCTGAAAAAGCACCAAATGCTCGTCCTGCCCTCCACTGTCACTGGAGTCTTCTCGATCACTTGTGAAAACAGAGAGTTAAGTAGAAATGAAGTAGAAGACCCAGAAGTCCCATTACCTAAACAGAGTAAAACAGAAATGATATAGAAGACCCAGAGGTCCCATTATCTATATAGAGTAAAGCAGAAATGAAATGGAAGACCCATTACCTAAACGAGTAGTAAAACAGAAATGAAATGGAAGACCCATTATCTAAACAAGTAGTCAAACAGAAATGAAATAGAAGACCCATTATCTAAACAAACAGAAATGAAATAGAAGACCCATTATCTAAACAAGTAGTAAAACAGAAATGAAATGGAGGACCCATTATCTAAACAAGTAGTCAAACAGAAATGAAATAGAAGACCCATTATCTAAACAAACAGAAATGAAATAGAAGACCCATTATCTAAACAAATAAAACAGAAATGAAATGGAAGACCCATTATCTAAACACGTAGTCAAACAGAAATGAAATAGAAGACCCATTATCTAAACAAACAGAAATGAAATAGAAGACCCATTATCTAAACAATAGTAAAACAGAAATGAAATAGAAGACCCATTATCTAAACAAGTAGTAAAACAGAAATGAAATAGAAGACCCATTATCTAAACAAACAGAAATGAAATAGAAGACCCATTATCTAAACAATAGTAAAACAGAAATGAAATAGAAGACCCATTACCTAAACAAACAGTAAACAGAAATGAAATAGAAGACCCATTATCTAAACAAACAGAAGTGAAATAGAAGACCCATTATCTAAATAAGTAGTAAAACAGAAATGAAACAGAAGACCCATTTTCTAAACAACAGAATTGAAATAGAAGACCCATTATCTAAACAAACAGAATTGAAATAGAAGACCCATTATCTAAACAATAGTAAACAGAAATGAAATAGAAAACCCACTACCTAAACAAACAGTAAACAGAAATGATATAGAAGAACCATTACCTAAACAAAGAGTAAAACAGAAATGAAATAGAAGACCCAGATGATCCATTATCTAAACAAAGAGTAAACCAGAAATGAAATAGAAAACCATTTACCTAAATCCCTTCAGGTGTTTTGGAGATCTTTTGTTTACGAAGATGAAATCTGAGGAGGCAAAAATATTAGCTGCCCCTAATTTCGTTGGATGAAGTAAAGATGTTTTTGGTATCCTTCTACGACTGAACAGTGTGATGCCAGATTGTTTGAGGTTGTTGGAATGACACAAATTTTTATTTACTTTTATACGTTATTTTTGGATTATGCCTATATGGTTCTTCTCATCTTTTGTCTGACTGCTAAATAACGGAGTTCTGATTTAATTTTTGTAAGAGTTTTATTGATTATTTTATTTTAGATGATATATGAAAACATATTTTGTATCATTCATCTGAGACTACTTTATGGTTGACTAGGAATGTAAGTCTGGAGTAGACTCTTGATTTAGTGTTTTCATAAATGAAAGTATGACGGTCGTTTTAGATTAAGCCAGCATTGTGTTGGCACAGGGCTGTTGCTAGGAATGTAAGTCTGGAGTAGACTCTTGATTTAATGTTTTCATAAATGAAAGTATGACGGTCGTTTTAGATTAAGCCAGCATTGTGTTGGCACAGGGCTGTTGCTCTTGGGCAGCTCTTAAGAAATATGATAATTTTCAACGATGCATGGCAAAATGTTTAGCGACTTTCTTCTGTAACTGGTTTATGACTTAACGAATTTCTTTGCAGGTTATAGGTCCTGGACAATTATGTTTTCCGTTTTGACCCCTCTGATAATTGGGAATATGTTTGTTTGGACCTTTCTGCGACTGTTCATTGAATTTACGAACTTGTCTGAATGGAACAAGCTTTCGTCTCTTTTCCTGTTTTTTTCTGGAGAGAGAGAGAGAGAGAGAGAGAGAGAGAGAGAGAGAGAGAGAGAGAACCTTGGAGACTGATGAATATTTAAGATAATATTGACTGGTAGAAATATTTACTTACATTCAAGGTTTGATGTTTTTGAAATAATCCATTAACACTGACAACTTCGTGTTTTGGCTAACACATAATCCTGATGGATGGTTTATACTCGTATCTTGAAATTATTGTTGCTTATCTGTAAAAGCGACAAACACATTTTCAAGTTTGTACAGATGTATCCACTTGTTTTCAAACAGAAATATCATACTTGAAAATAATATAAAAGTAACTGAATAATACAAAAAAGAATTGAAGAAGCAATAAATCTATTGCGTATTAGATTATCTTCCCTGGGGGTAGATGTTCATTTAATTTTATTTCTGTTATATCGATTTTTATGCTAATTTTCCTCTCTCTCTCTCTCTCTCTCTCTCTCTCTCTCTCTCTCTCTCTCTCTCTCTCTCTCTCTCTCTCTCTCTCAGGAACATTGTATTTTATCTGATAAATAAATTGTAGTTTTAAATTAATTTTTAACATTTGGATTAAGTGATAATAGTATTTCAAGAAAAACAGCTCGACAAATTACTGGAATTTAAAAATAATCGCAAAATAAAAATCATGTGATGGACACGACTTTTCAGCAAAAAAATCCAGGAAGAAGGTTCACAGATGGCCTCGACCGTTGCTAACTGTTTATTCGTGATGATAAGAATTAGCAGAAATAAATACGTTTTAAATGTTTAGCCTGTGACTTTCTGTTTCAAAAGCCTGGAATTTCATGGTTAAAGGTTGTCAGGCTTTTACTTTTGGCGGTTGTAGAAGAACAGCTTTCTGACTCTTCCCAGCTAGCAGTTTTCTGGCATCAGAATTCATCAAGCTTTCTTTCTAAACTCGATGATTTCCTGTTCTGAACTGTTTTTAATTTTTTTTTAAATTGTCGAGGGCTTTCTGGACTGACATGAGGCACAGTTGTAATATCCGAAGTCAACATTGTTCTATCTCCTGTTACCATAAATTTGTCTTCAGTCAATAATTCTCTCCCTCTCGAAAGTCAGTTGAATATCGAGTTAAGAATATTCTGCTGCCAGTAGCCCCCGCAGGGAGTCAGTACCGCCAGTGCACCTCACGCTGTACACTGTAGGCATTACTTGAGGTTCTTTGCAGAGTCCCTTCGGCCTCTAGCTGCAACCCATTTCATTCGTTTTACTGTACATCCATTCATATTCTCCTTCTTCCATCATGCTATCCACCTCTCCTAACAATTGTTTCATAGTGCAACTGCTTTGAGGTTTTCCCCTGTTACACCTTTCAAACCTTTCTACTCTCACATTTCCCTTTCAGCGCTGAATGACCTCATAGGTTCCAGAGCTTGGCCTTTGGCCAAAATTCTGTATTATATTCTGTCCTGCTGCCGGTAGCCAAAAGCCTCGTGTGTCCAGAAGTCAGTAGCTCTACCTTTCCTCTTGGCTCAACTAATTTCTATTTAAAGACGTGACAGCTTTCCGGAGGGCGAGAATCTGGAAGTCCAAACGTCCACTTCTCGAAAACAAGAAGACCTTGGACGGATCGGTCAGTGGCAGTTTTCAAACTTGTCATTCCAGAATTCGTTCCAGCTTCCAGCTTCCAGCTTTTCTCCTCTGTTAGATGCACGGAAAAGGAGGAGGAGGAAAAGGAAGAGAAAGAGGAGGGGTAGTGGTTTCCAGTCTGGTCATTCCAGAATTCGAGCTTCGAGATTCTCTCCTCTGCTAGATGCACGGAAAAGGAGGAGGAGAAGAAGGAGGAGGAGGAGGAGGAGGAGAAGGAGAAGGAGAAGGAGGAGAAGGAAGAGAAGGAGAAGTAGAAGGAGGAGGAGGAAGAGAAGGAGAAGTAAGAGGAGGAGGAGGGAGAGGAGTAGAAGAAAGAGGAGGAAGAGGAAATAAGGACTTAAGCCCAATAGGAATTGCAAAGTGATAGGTGTTGCCTTCGTGAATTACCACCATTGAGGCAGGCGGCTTCCCGCTTCCCAAGCCTCTCCCTTCCTTTAAAAATAATAAAAGCGTGGGACGTCAGCCGTGGATCCCTGGAAGGAGCTCTAGGGTCCGGGACCATGGTCCCACCCTTGGGTCTATGGGCTTAGCGCGGTACGCTACCTTGAAATGCCACAGAGAGAGAGAGAGAGAGAGAGAGAGAGAGAGCAAAGTCTCGAGTCGAGCCTATGTCCGTCGATGATGTCATTCTGTAGACGCCGTAACGGGCGTCTCCTAGCGGCTGCTGCTGCTGGATTTCTCTGGTAAAGGAGAGAGAGAGAGAGAGAGAGAGAGAGAGAGAGAGAGAGAGAGAGAGAGAGAAGTAACTCAAGCCGTTGTGTTTGGGAGCCGGGTAATAATGGCTGGGATATACGTTGTTATCGCACTGTAATGTTAAACATCTTCCTTCTCTTTACATCAGTTGCCTGTCTTTTTTTTTTTGTGAACACTCGAGTTCTGGCCACTGTTTTTTTTTTATGGCAATGTAATGCCGGTGTTTTTCCAAGTTTGGCGGGGTAATGGCAGCATTTTCTGGGAGGTTTAACTGCCTGGAAAATAATTTGTCTCGCAAGAAGTGGTCGAGATGATTGATCGATGTTCTTGTATCATTTATAAGTGAGGAAGGTTATTTGAATATATATGTTTATGTATGCATATGTATGTATGTATATATATATATATATATATATATATATATATATATATATATATATATATATATATATATATATATATATATATATAGAAAACCATTAGAATCTTTGCTTCATTTGCAAATGAAAGAATTATACTTTTTCTTACGTGGAAAATAGCTATATGAATTTATTTTTTTTATTCGTCTGAAAACCATTATGATCCTCCATTTATATGTTAATCCAGAGTTTACGCAGTCGTATATCCCCACGAATTTGTACTCCCCAGAATGTAGCATCCATGTGAAAATAAAAAAAAAAAAACACGCCTCAACACTCATCACGGGTTAGTAAAACTGACTCCAGGATGTTAAACAATTAGAATGCCTCCACCCCTCCTCTCTCTCTCTCTCTTACTGCATGTCAGTATTCCTAATTCGGCCCGACCTTTTCTTTTATGAATTTCTTGCCCTTGAAGATGATTTCGAAGTCTTCTTAACTCCTCGTGGGGAAGTTGAAGTTGCATGAAGGTGAAGTTTGATGGTTTCGTTCTTATCAGCTGGTTAGGAGATTCTGCTGAAGTTGTGTGAAGTTTCGAAGTTCAGGTCTGTCTGGGGAGTCGTGTATCTTTTATTGCAGTTCTGAAGTTCAAAGCTTGTATTTTTACATATAACAGGACATGTTAAATTTAATAAAGTCAGTTTGTTACTCCTAATTATTTACAAAGGCAGAATTTGAGGAATTCTACCACTGTGAGGTTCCGTATTTTGATTTATTTAAACTTTTTATAGTAGGGAGGTCCAAGAACGAATTTACAGATATACAAAGGTTATAATAGTATATCTGATTGGAGGAGCTCTTAGATCCATCTTATTATTGTGAATACTCTGACTTTTCATTCTTAAGGGATTTCCAAGTTTGGCTGTACAGGTATTCCCTACCACCAGAAGAACCTGAAGCTGAATTATTTAAAGAGCCGGTTTTATCCTGGTGAAATATCAAATATAATAGAGAAAGGGAGAGCTGGGTCTTTTCAGTTCTTTAGAGCGACTCTGTAGAGTGTTTATATGACTCTTTATTCTCTTCAGTTGCATTTTCTTCCGTTTCTTTTTTATTCCTTCTTTGGTTTTGTCGTCATCTTAGACTTGCTCACTGCGGGAAAGAGAAGAGGTGCCGAGTTGTGATGAGTATACTGTATAATATGCTTCAAAATTCTTGACACTAGTCATTTATTTTGTTTCTTTATTTCTTTATTTATTGGTTTATTGACTGATTAAATTATTTTTTTTTTATTTCTTTCTTTCTTTATTTATTTATCGTATTCGCTACGAAATTAAGATCTACATTTTATAGTTCTTTACAGCGTCGCGTGAACATACCTGATAACGCATTATTGATAGACTTCAAAGAATTATTTTTAGTGAGTAGATTTGTCTCAGATTTATTAATTACCAAATTTTTCTTGATGTTTATGATAATAAGAAGGCAAATTAAATTAGTAGCATTGCTGGATCAGGTAACGAAACTACAAAAGTCAATTTCCCAACCATTCCGCATGAGTGCAGTTGTAAACGGGAAGATTACATAAGTCCATTTTTAAGAATAATGGTTGTCATAACTCACGAGGGACCACAACATACTTATCCTTGAGAATATCCTGTACGTGAGTCTATCTATAAATCAACTGTGTTTGAGTCTGTAATTCTGAGAGATATGCACCTAGAAAATTACCTGGTAAAGAGATACGCAATTAGAAAATTACCTGGTAGGACGATCCTAACTTATTACATGAAAGCCTCATCATTAGCCTTTTTAATTGGTCTAATTTATTTTGATGGCTGCGTTCAGTGAAGTGTTTCGTTCTTTGTAGCCAGAAATGTAACTGGAAGCTTAGGAAAGATAGTCCTGTCAAGGAAATTTTCCAAAACTGTTCTTGAAGGCAACCGTATTGCAAGGAAGCAAGCAAGCATGCAAAGGTCTCGATGGAATTATCGGTCTTTATGGAGTCTCCATAGACTCTATTGAGTGTCTGTAAAGCCAGCATTATTCGAGCAAGATACAGAGCTGAGTTTGAAGCTATGAAATTAGGCTTAACCAAATTCTTAAGTGGTGATAAAGTTCTAAACAGTGATGTCACTTTCCAGGTGATCAACTTATGGTGGATAACGATGAAGACTTGATGATTTGTTTGCCTTGTAAATAATCTCATTATTATTATTATTATTATTATTATTATTATTATTATTATTATTATTATTATTATTATTATTTCTACTTTGGACTTGTTCTTTTAAGTGGTGCTTTCAGCTTCAAGATCAGCTAGATTCAGATACCTTCGAAAGATTCTTTCTCTCTCTCTCTCTCTCTCTCTCTCTCTCTCTCTCTCTCTCTCTCTCTCTCCTGATCTATTCCTGCACCTACACCTCGTCCTCATACACTCCATTAGAGATAGAGTTTCGAGAACAAGAGCATCATTCGGTCCGATTTCTCACGAAGAGAGAGCCTCTTCTGAGAGGGAGAAGGAGAGAGAGAGATATTTAGAGCATCGTCAAAACCCCCCACCACCAGATGACTCTGCTAGCCGCCACTTCCGGCAACAGAACAAAGAGTCCGTCTTTTTCACTTTGCGACCGAGTTTCTGTTTATTTCTTCTTCTTC